>NC_083616.1:19203238-19333238 GCF_963584025.1 Labrus mixtus
GTGTGGTGTTCCTTAAATGCACATATAGCAAATAAATAAGTATATATTTGGGAGCCATGGCGAGTCTTTGTTTCCATCATAACTATTTTTTTCGACTCTAATCAAGTGATGTGCATGTGTTTTTTGGCTTTTTCTTGGAGAGCACACTGTATTTAAGGTATGTAATCTTTAAAATAAATATTTGTAAGTACGTTCTGTTGATTCTAAGACAGTTATCAGTGATGTAAAACAACTGCTTCTGCTTTTCTAAGGTGGACATTTGACCACTAGTAATGTGTTCCTTCAGTCTTACTATCTGGGTTCATGTACTTTGATGACCCTGCTGAAATGTACTTGAGAAAATCATCGATTCCTCACACTCTTGGCCTTGTTCTGTATTTCATCCTGACCTCTAACCTCCCCAGAGGTTGGCAAATCAAACGCAGATTTTCCTGTGGAGGTCAAGTAAGTATCACATTGCTGAATCAACAAGAAACAAAACACTTCTGTCTTCTGTGGTCTCACTACATAGCCACAACAGTGTTTTTTGATTTAGCAATGTGAGCACTTTTTTCAGGGAACAGAGCGGTGACAGCTTGCTGCTTCTGGCACCATATGTAGGTCAAGCAAGAAGAGTTTCACTGACAAAGATTCCAGTGTTTACATATCTAAACAGGGAGCAGAGCAAGGTGATGGATGAAAATGGTAGTGACATCAAGGCGGATGTACAGGTTTGTTGTAGAGGTGGGAAAGGAGGCGAGGGCGACGGAGGGATTTGCACTGATGGATGTCCAGTTGCTGGCCACATCAGAGGAGCCGAGAGGGGCGGAGGGGGTGGGGTGTGGGGGTAAAGCAGACAGCAACCGCTGCTCCCCTCCCTCTAATCTGTGCAGAGGTAATCAGAAACACATGGCTCCTCATAATGGCTCCAGTGTTGTCCTGCGAAGTAGAACAGGGCTGTGAGGGCCACATACACACCAGTATACGCTCCACAGCGACGGTAAATATACAGCAAACATCATTTCCATTCACATCACAGTAGACTGCAGGCACACACAGTATATTATTCAGGCATACATACTGAGGTTATGCATTTTTATTTTATTTTTGAGGGTATTTTTCAAAGTCTCTGTTGTGGATAAGAAAGTGTGAATAATCCTGACCTATGAGTCACAAAGTCACAATAAAACAAATCAGATGCAGTTTTGAAAACAGGAGAATGTTTCTTCTGGCTAAAGCTGAGTAACTCTGCACGGCATATGTTTCTGTGACTGGTTTTGGCAAAACATTTAAGGTGAAAGTTTGCGTCTCAAACAACAAAGATGTTGTATGCTACAGTTCATCGGTCACAGACAGGACTGATTGTCAGGACAGTCGGGGTTCAGTGCATAAAAACATTAGCCATCTGCTTATTTTCCTTTAGTTTGGGCAGACACATCGGGTCTTGTGATCATTTCCCGTCACAATATCTGGACTAAAGCAGCAGCTTTCTCTTTCTCTTTGCTGCTCCAGGTTAGACTGAGTGAGAAGCAGAAAGGAAAGAAGGAAAAAAAAAAGTTTGGGTCAGCCTGTGGAATTATGTGAAAGCTGAAACCTCAAGCCACATTATGAAGTCTGAAGTCCCACTTTACGGCACAGATAGCGGATGGATGGGTGTGTGAGGGAATAAAAGATGGGGGGGGGGGGGGTGAATGAAGGAGAAGGGAAAATAGGCTACAGGGAAGGAAAGAGGGGTTTTAAAAAGTGTCATAAGGAGAAGAGAGAAAGAAAGAAAAAGAGAGAAGGAGCATCTGACTGATCTGCTTTCTGTTAGCCGCCCAAATCTTCTCCCCTGATGCACTCGTTCCACAGAATTGTGCTGACAAAGGGGGAAAAATCCAGGGCAATTTGAAGTCCCAGACAACTGTTTGCACACCCCTCCATGTGAAGGAAAAATAAAGGGGGAAGAGAAGTCTCCATCTGGATAGGGGGGAACAGCTTAATTACATTCCTGGCTATTCATATTCATTTGTATATGCACATTTATACAACTCGTCAAGATGACAAATGTCTGTATTTGTCTTCCAGAAGCTCCATGTCCTAACTCTGAGCCAGACGGACGTATCATTATTCTAACTATAAGTAGTTTGTGATGTGACAGACGAAGCAGATTGGGTTGAACTAATAGTAGTTTTCCGCTTCATACATTGGGTTTAATCACAATACTGATAAGCGGTTCCATCCCAAACTGGGACTCAGTTTCCGCTCTTTTGACCTATTTTCAGGTCTTCACCAGCCCATCTGACTAAGCATCTCATTGGGAGGTCGGCTTGTTGTGCGGTTGCTCTTAATGTGTATTAAGAGCTGCCTTTCTTTTTTGTTTTCTTTTTTTTGTAGCTTCATGCCACTGTAAGCGAGTTTCAGGTCTATTATAATGACGGTCTTAAATCGCAGAGTGAGTAGATGTCACTGGGAATCTATAAACACACATTTGATGCTGGCACTGTTCCTTCTCCCTCCTTCTGGTTGTGAGCTGACCTCAGTTCTCAGCGGTTTTGGCTCAAGAAAAGCACCAGCTCCATTTCCAGTAAATGTCATTTCATAGTTACTGCATTTCCACAGGGCTGAGAAACAACATTTAACGTGCAAGGAGGACTGCAATTAGACAGTGTCTCTCGCAGACAGCAAGTCGACAGGGATAAGAGACAAAAACAGCGTTTGCAAATCTCCTCTGGTCGCGTCTGACGCAACGATTCAGCCGAGGAAATGACTGCACTTGAGGAAATTGTGCTGCAACAGACGCACATTTATGTCAGACACTGAAACTGGAATATAGCACAAATAAGTGTTTCTCAATTGTAAATGTCAAACTCATTTTTTGTTCCAAATCAATGTTTTCAAGGAATCATTTCACTAATGAACTGAACAACAAAGAGTTTTTTTCAGACAAAAAATGGATTTGCACAGATGTCTTTCGATCATCTTATAAGAACATGCCTCTTTCTTAACATACTTATGAGTACATGCTTCTGGATTGTGTTTGCTAAAGTACTACAGCCTTTTACAAGATTTCCACTGAAATGGAGTAAAGCTTAAACCATTTTCCAATATCTAAACGGGCGCTGAAAAACTTCTCTTGACTGAGTCCACGTAGGATTAATATTTTCAACCCCTTTTTAAAGTGTAACTTGACTCCACTTTCTTTCTGCTTTGCATTGCAGAAAATATTTGTCTTTTTCCCCCTCACTCATAAATTTCTTTCTTCCTCTCCTTGCAGGGACTGAAATGGCTACCAGATGTGGTTCCAATCTGTTCCCGTTGCCATGGTAACACAGAGACTGGAATAGGTTTTCTGAGTCCAGGGCTTTTGGCTGACTCATGGGGCCGGAGTTTTAAAGCTTTGCTGCTTCTATAGACTTGGCACGCCGAGGGCGACCGGGCTCCAAGTCATGTTTAGACTGGCAGCCGACATGTCACTGAACCCCCTTCCCACACTCCTAACCCTGACTTTTTGACCACGCTTTGCGTTATCCTGGATAGTCACTCCTTTGTGTTCTCCTGCGCTGTGGCGCCAAAACGAATTCATGTTTCACACGTCAACCTTCAACACCAAGTCAATAAAACGAGCAAACTATTACTTTGAGCTAACTGCTGAGGGGATATGAAAAGGCCAAGTTCCATAATCATACACAGGCCGCTCTCATTCAAAACCATTCAAAGCAGAAGGAATACAAATCCATCACAAGTCCGACACATGCCCCGTCAACACAGTTTATCCTGAAATGCTGCACTGCACTAACATGCAATGCACATTTCCAAGCTGCAACTCTCCCACAACATGTCAGACATGAAAAGCCAGAGAACATGTGTTGGTGTGCTCAGCTGAGAATCTTCTCCATCTGTGAGTTGAGGACAGGCAGATGGAGGCAGTTGTGTCAACATTCCTCTCTATCCTGGCAATGAATCAGACTTAGAGCCATTGTCACATGAAAAATGAGATGATTTTGAGGAGGATTCCAGTATGTGGTTTGGCTGACAGACTGTCAAGGATGTTTCAAGAAAGATTGAATTGGAGACTTTGAGGCTGGTAGCTGAGATAAACTTAAAACCAAGTCCACAAACTGAGCCAACAAACAAAAGAGGATTATTAATTAAGTTATGAGGGTGAGGAACAAACACATTTTCTCACTTCCTTTTAACACTGTTGTAAAATAAAGTTTCCCACGTTCGCTATCTTGGTTAAGCATGTCAGCATACCATCCTTAGTTTGCACTCAGTGAATTGAACAAATCAAAGTTTTGACACGATGAGTAAACAGGGTGATGGTGACAGTAATGAGCAACAGCAAGCTATAAGGACTATACATGAATAACATAGCCATCCATTCTGAACTGTTGTGAAGATAGTTTACTTAAAACTACAAATATTCCCAAAAGCCTAGCCAGCGACAACGGTTGCAAATAGCCATGGCTTGAAACCGGTATGCATGGCATTTACTTTGTATTGAACATTTGAGGCAATGTTCATTACACGTGTCCCTGTTAAATAAAAGAAGAAAATAAAAAGCTGAGGAGCTGTTTACTCCAGGAGCCACAAAAGATCCCAGAGCTCATCTTCTGAGGACCAAGAATGCCTGACATCAAAGATTTGTTGAGATATTTAAGTCAAGATGCAAATGATGGAATTTCTAACATTGTCATTCCTTGAGCAATGCTACTAATGCTAAAAAGGCGATAAACAATATGTGTCTTTAAATTGTGAAAAATGTTGATTAAACTGTTTGATATGCCCGACAGAAAACATAGGAAAGGTAGTTCATGGTAAACAAACAAAATGTACTATCTCTTTAGAAATTTTATAGAAAGTCAGAACAACATTTATTTGTTTGCAACATCAGGACAATGATTTTATCCAAAAGTGAATTGTAAATCAGACTTATATAATCCCTAAGTATCCTACTCAATCCTTCAATGTATAATATAAATGTACACAGTAAGCAAAACACCATGGGGTGTAGAATCCAAAAACAAAGCCACTTTGCCTTTCTGGTTTCAATTACCCATCACAAGACCTATCCATATATCCATCCATTCATTCTCCTTCACTGCCTTGTGGCCCAATCCTGCTATATCCCTCTGCTCCCCGCCAAAAGAGGATACATATGCAGCGCGTGATTGACTCCTTAGCACAGAGTTTCCACTGTTTTTCCTCCATGAAAGGAGCTCTTGTCCCACCATCCTGAAGGAGCCAAATGCACAGTTCCCTGGTTCCCCTCGGGCTCTTTGAAGGGCCGCTGTGACCGAATAACTCTGTAGGACTCCTGCTTCATCCCTGTGAACCTGCAGCTCAGTAGCCCCAAAGTCACAGCAAAAGGGTCAAATATCAATGAACATTTGGATGAGTCTGTATGAAGAACACAGTAAGATAATGATGTGGTGTATTACCCCATACAGGCCTTTTCACCTCCTTGTTGTTCTAGTCATTGAACACTGGATAAAGACACTGGGAGCAGATGCCATTGAGAGGTCATGACCCCATCAGAACTAATGTGGTATAAATAAATTAGCAAATGTTGACTGTCCTTTTGTGGCAATTAAACGAGGACTGACTTTATAAGTTCTGTTTGACTAGAGCTAAATGTATTGCTTTTTTATTCCAAAGAAGTAAATGAGGACACAACAATTCAATCACCATACACACATGGAAATCAAAGATATACCTTACAATTGTTAATGTTTTTGCAGCTTTTCAGGCCCTTCTTTAAAAAAATGTACTGTGAGCCTATAAAAACAGGCACGGGCCAGTCAGATAAAAAAAAAATGCCACTTCATATAACACAATGTTATGTTTCTTTTAAGTATATGCTATTGTTTCAACAGTTGTATCATGGTAATATTGTACAATCCTTTCTGTATGAGTTATTTTTTTTATGAGAGGCAATAGTAACAACGGGAGGGAACAAGAAGGTTACAGATTTCCTGTGCAGCTATCAGTGCTATATAATTACACTCTGCGTCATGCAGTTAAGTGTTATACAAACAATAACATCAACAGAGAACAATTACAAGCCAATGTAAACTTAACAGGAGGAAAAGAACTCATACTGTAGGCTTGCTTCAGAGCCAAAAATAAGCAACATCGCAAAAAAAAAGCAAACAAGAAATGAAAGCCAGTTCATTGACACCAAGGAAAACAAAAGAACTAAAAAGGTCATATAAGCACAGCTTACAAAGATAATGAAAAGTACACGATGTATACAAGTCGAAAATGTTGGAAAAGAAACTGAGGGAAAGTGTTGTACCTTCTTAAAAAAACATATAAAACCAAGGACCATTTTCAAACTATTTGGCATGTTTATGGCTGAAGAATACGAAACATTCACAATAGCATTTTTATTTGCTGCATACATACCAATCATCCATTCGCTATAGCTCATGTTTTGAGTGCTACTTTTCAAAGACAACCTGAATTAATCCAGTTCAAAGAACCCAACCCACCAGCTTTTTTTTTTTGTTTACTTATTTTAGGATCAACACTTGACATAAAAGCTGACAACATCATTTAGTAAAATATAGCTTCTCCTGCTTAAACTGATCCACAGTTGACGCATTTGAGGCACGGTACCATTAAACCTTATCCTAAAATATGAAACTAAAGCACCCAGGACTTAAGCATAAATGTACTAGCTTAAGATAATTTGATCCTTAAGGTAAAATATAAAAAAATGACACAAAATTTGTTTGCACACCCTACCCCTATGGCATAAACAAATTCATGTGAAATGAGAAAAGCCCAATGACAATATTGACCTAGTTTCTTGACTTAACTGGGAAAAAAATATACAAGGCAGCCTCATTCTGAGAGAATGCAGTTTACAACTACTACTTAAAGAAAGTATTGCTTCTGATACACAGAAGAGATTGTCCTGTTATATGTTTTCCGACATACAGTAGAAGAAAACTGGAGATATTGCTTTCATAGAGGAAAGGTCCTTGTGTTTACTGTGATTCATAAGCAATACAAAAAGTGAAGTCATAGTATAGAGAGGGTTCACTTTTTTGGTCAAGCTGACTTAATCAAACAGAAAGAAAGAGCACATTCTGATGATTCTCAAGCACTGATGACTATTGAAGTCCGTAAAGTGGCATAACTTGTGTTCTTTGTACTTGGATGGCAAATCAAGTTGATTAAAGAAACGCATTTCTAACAGTGTCGTATATCACTTACTTGCTTCCGTAAAAAAGTAGATTCCTCTCGTGTAACTATAATGAATGAGACTATCATCTGCTAAAAAAAAAAGTCTTCAAATGCAGAATGATAGAATGTCTTTCTAGGATGGCTTAAACTATGGAACTGTATTTGTGCATGTTGGTCCTTATAGATGAGAACAAGAAAAGAACCAGAAATAGCTCTCATAGGGCTGAATTTTGGCATCATTTAGTACCTTTAGTACCTGTGAAAAGCATACATAAAAGAAAGCTATTTTTCCATCATCATAGAAAATTACAGTTATTCAACCTCAAAAGCAATCCATGTATAAATATAGTGGTGGATGAATAGAGATGAGTAAACTATGGAATATATCTGTGCACGGCTGTTCTCACAGCTGTGCCCTGCTTAGCCACAGGTTGTGGTTTGAGATTGGTACGCAGTATTTATAAAAACAGGCTTCTTGAAAAGAAATACAATGGTGCATAGAAGGCATTATAATACAACTCACCAATATGACTCAACTGCGCCTTCCATTTAAAAACATTTCTCATTGTTGACTGGTCCTGGAGTCACTGCACACTTACACAGAAAATGTTTAAAATCCTTTACAAAAAAATATTTGGTTCTTCTTCCAACAAATCCTTTTAAGTCTCATTCAGATCCATCAAAAACGTTTGGCCATATGCTTTCGAAACACTTATTTCACTACTTGTGGTGGCATAATGGCTGTCTTTTGCTGGGGTGTTTTACTTTCTGATGTTTCCAAAGTACCATCCTTGCCTTTCTTCCTGGGAGGCTTTTTCATGGGAGTCTTCTTTGGTGTAGGGTCCAACGTCGAGTCCCCTGCCTTTGAGCCGTTCAAGTCCTGCTTCTCCGGGCTCGTGGTGTCAGGGGTCCCTGGGTCGGTGGTGACAGGTGCCACCATCTTCTGAAGGCTGTTTGAGGTGGGCAGCAGAGGCTTAGTGGAGCCCTGCTGACCCGGTCCACCAGATGGGGTCCTCTTGGCTTTCTGTGGTGGTGTCGGCTTCTCCCGGTTTCCCTTGGGCGTGGAGAGACCATTGGTCTTTGTCAGACCTGTTCCCTCATTTCTGTTAATGCTTTGAGTTTTCTCTTTGAGCTGAGCAGCCAAGAGTGTGGCAGCCTCTGAGTTCATGTGAGGGTGGATGACTTTGGGGCTCTTTGGTGGCTCCTTTGGCGTCTCCTTCGGAATATCAGCATTCTTCTTCTCAGATGAGGAGCTGTGGAAGTTGCTGATCTTCTTTAGGGCATTTTGAACTACACCGTTGATGTGTTCCATGTGAGTGGGACTGCTGTGTTCGTCCCCAGACTTCTTAACCCGCAGAACTTTGTGTTTGCTTGGAGAGCCGTTGACTTCTGCCTCTCTAACCTCTTGTTTCTTTTGTTGTTCACGGCTCTTCTCCTTCATCTTGTGCCGCTCCTCACTCTTGGATGAGCCATCGCTGGAGCTCCTCTTTTTCTCCTTTGGCACTGAAAGTGCCTTATTTCCCCCATGCCCCTGCTGTTCTGGTTGGGGAGACCCTGTAGTATTCCCATGTATCCATGATACCTTGGGCTTAGTGGATGGGTCTGGTGGCCGTGGTTTTGGTTTGCCAGGTGAGGGTGGTGGCTTTCCATTGCGCTTAGCCTCTGGTGTAGGAGTGCCATCCCTGTCCTTGCCAATTCCATCATCCTCCTTGGACTGCTTAGAGAGGCGGGCGATGCGGGCATAGAGGGCTCCAGTATTGGATTCAGAGCCACTGGTAGAGCCTTCACTGTCAGAGGACTTGAGCAGGGGCTGCTCGTTGCCTTCTGGTTTTGTAACACTTGTGTCTTTCAGGGAGGTGTACTCCCCTGCATCCTCCTCAGTAAGGTCAGCTTCTGGCTTTTCTGCTGCTGGGCTGGGGCTCCGCTTCTCTTTGCTTTCATTTACCGAGTCTGTAGAGCATTGAAAAATCCAAAACAATATATTAGGAATATACAGAGACTATTTAATGCTAGAAGTTAGAGTCAATTCTTGTTTAGCAGAATAATTGAAAAGAAAAAATAATTTTACGATAATTTCAGAATAATTATGAAATTTACAATTCAATTTCTTGCTCTTACAGACGTGAAATTGAATTCCAATGCAATGAAAGGAAACATGGGTCAAATGAACACATTTGGTGGTTGTGCGTATGCAGCCTCACCTGGTCTGGCAAACGTTCACTAATGCACTACAATACACTCTACTGGAGTCAATGACAGAAGGGAGACAGTCTGCTTAATCGGTGATTTTGTACTTATGATGCTATTTTACTTCTTTAACCATTATCCTGTAGTTTACCTGGCCACTGTAGATGCTATCCAGAACTGCTGTGCATCAATATAGAATGTTTTAAAGGGTTTTTTTTCTCATATGATTTAAATGTTGACACATACAAAGAATAACAATGGGTTATCAGTAGTAAGTTCAACTATTTTAGTTATTTTAATAATTTGAATTATAAATAACAATTTATCACATCATTTGTTTTAAATCTTCAAACCAGTCAATGTATTACAGTGGCCACATTTACAAATGACAACATTTCATGGTTTTCATCTGTAAGACATTCCTTCTCACCAAAGAAAGCATGACAGGGCCACTGAAAATGCTAACATGCTTGAGATTGGACTGGCTCTAATGCAACAGATCATATCTATCATATCAAACCCTTTCATCTTGTTAACTCTAATTATTTAGTTCAAGAGGCTTAAACCAATTGATGTAAAGCTCTTGAACCATGTGGAGAATGAAAACCAAGAGAGAACTACAACATTCATTAATCACACAACACAACCAAAAATCCCCCAAAAACAAAACCTAACGTCAGACTTCCAGAATAGAAACTGATGGAATCAGTGTTTTCCACCAAACTTCAAGGAGTTAGTCACTGTTTGGATGTGTGCCATATGCTGACTTGACTGTTCAACTTCCTGTTTATACTTCCCTTGTCATCCAAGCAAAACCTGGATCTAGATTGCACATGATGAAGAAGCTATCTCCATAATGAGATTTACAGAAGTGGGTGAGTCAGTGCACGGCCATAATGGGGATCTTAACGTCTTCAGGAAAGTGACTCTATCAGCATGTGTGTGTACCGTATGTAAAACAGCTCTGCTATGCCACAGACCATTTATGGATTTATGTGCATCATTCCAGATAACTAAACTGTTCATTTATTCTTACGATGACTCACCTTCATGGGGCACGCAGTAAACTGGCCCCTCGTCTCCGCTCTCAAAGGAAGAGAAAGACTCCTGGGATGACCAGGAGGAGGGGGAGGGCTGCTCCGCTACTGAAGGGGGCTCTATGAAGCTGCAGTTGAAGGTGTTCTCTGGGTCGTGGTGGGCTACTGAGAACAGAAAACAAACGCAGAAGCCAAAAGGTCAGCCAGAGGGTATTGTACCATGTTACAAAAACAACAGTCTGTTCTCACTCACTCTCAAGACGGCTGCTAAGTATTAGAAAGTGTTGGTTTAAATGAGTCTGCAGAAAACTAGATTTTATTTGTTTTGTAAGTGAATTTAACAAAAGGCCCAACTCTAGGAAAAGTACATAGAGCTCTCTAGGGGTGGATTGTTATCTAATAGTGATAAAGGAGTATGTGAACTACTATTGTCTTATATGTTCTCTATCTGAGAGATGATACAGCACACTGTCATCAAATTTAAGTGATTTAAAATATATACAATATTCCTCAAAGTGGATGGTTCAATTTTTTGTAAAATGTGTGTCTTTCAAAGGGAGAAGGTAATGCGGACATGCTAACTTAGCTGAGCATTAAACTGGAAACTGTAATGTTGATGCAACAGTGGAAAATCATTTACATAAAAAACAAATATATTCTTCAAAATCAGTCACTGAAGGGTTTCGTGGTCATTTGAACTATATGTAGATTTGATAGTGTTTCTCCCTCACTGTCTGCCCCCCCCCCCCCATCTCTATTTCCCTTCCCTCTCTCTCACACATATACTCCATCCCCCGTTTTTTTCAGACACTGCAGCATTCAGCTGACCTTTCAGTGTCAGGACAGCTGTGGTTTCTGGGGGATACTTGGATACTTGCGGCTGATCTTCCCCTCAGGAGTACACAGTGCAGTTTTGGCCTAAACTCTGCTGGGCGTTAACTCGACATGACCGACCACATCAGATGGTCCTGTTTACATGTCCGATGATACACGGACCCAGGCGTTTGTTTAGACAGCAGATAAACCCTCCAAGTACCGTAGTTGTTGTCGTTTGACTGTTAAACTGAAAAGATGAACAAATACAAGTGTAAGCAATACAGACAAAAAGCTGCATTTACTCTGTATTTTCGGGGTATAAGAGGCCTTTTGCAATTTTGTTCACATTCTTACTGAATTTATTTTTTATCAGTGACAGATATGCTTATTTAAAAACTTCAAAACAGAAAAATACTGAAAATACTTTATACCATTCAAATAGTGAGCAGATGATGTATTCCTGTCCTCTCCCTTTTTGTCAACAACAAACACGTCTGGTTTATGTTTCATCATAAACTGATCTAATGTTATCATGTTGCGTTGTGTTGTTCATTTATTTGCATTACATCATGTGACTCTCTGTTGTTGCCTTACTTCTGCTTTCAACATTTTCTTAAACAACAGCCAGATCTAGTCACTGTCGAAACAGAATTGGGTCAGTGTGTGTTAGTGTATGTAAGTGTGTGTGTGTGTGTGTGTGTGTGTGTGTGTGTGTGTGTGTGTGTTTGTGGTAAAGATTACTTTTGTGTACTGACACGCTGACATGTTTGTACGAAGCAATTTTCAAGGACCCTTGCTTTGTTTTTGTTTTTGTTTTCACTTCTGTCAAGCAGCTGAGTTGTATGGAGTTGTTCAAGTTAATGCTTTCAACTGAAGGTACCACAGGAGATCTATTTTAAATTTGACCCGATATGCTAAGAATGAGCCATAAGATGTCTATCTTTATTCCTACACTGACGAAAAAGAGAAAAAAAGTTGGTCTTTGTGTTACTTTAAGGCTGGACAACCTCTACACAGCTGCATTATATCAACAATGAGTAAGTACAGATGTGTTTGTGTTAAAGGGGAATTTAGGGCAAAAATAGAAAATGTTTTAATCAGTATGGAGGAGGGACCTCCATTCAAGGGCATTTATGTGACTATTTTAGGATATCCTGCTTACTACAACACAAGGCAAACTTGCCCTCTTTCAACATGTACAGTAGCTACTATTGGACTGTTTGGCCATTGAAATGTAGGTAAAGACTAACTTGGATCTTCATTCCTAATTATGCTTTATATCAAACAGCAATCATCTTTGTGAATGTGGTAAAATAATTGCAATACGTCATTTATACAGAGCCACGAGAAACTCAGGTTTGAATGATTATTAATGTATTTCCCAAACTCAACTTTAAGAATAAATACATAAACTCTGACCTTTTGCAAGGCCCTTACTGAGCAGCAATAGGCAGATACATAGAGGGGGGGGGCTCTGGGTAACTGAGGAATGTAGAGCAGCCAGCCTATGCAAAGCCTTCAAATAAGTGAGTCGACAAGCTAACAAGCTAACACGTGGGCATTTTGGGATACTACTTGTATGCAGCGATGAACAACTGCTGCCCTTGAAAGCTGCTCCCTCCAGACTGAGGGTCTAGTGGGGCAGATTGTTGTGCAGACTGGATGCCGCTGTGGTCCCTCCCAACATGAAAACCAACGCACAACAGGGTATTATTGACACATCCCAGCTGCACAGCTACGCCACCACAGTTGCTCAGTGGATTTAGAGACCTGAAGCAGACCTGAGCTTGGCTGGGACAAGAAGGTTGCTAGTTCAAATGTCTGGTCCAGCTGTGGAAATCTGGGCATAGAATGGGGTTATTGCCTGCCAATAATAAGAAGAAACAATATGTTTCAGCCTGAAATAGCACGTGTTAGGGTTACAGGATTACATGCAAAGTCTAACACAAATACACCACATCAAGGGACATACAACATGGCTAACTGAGCCTTTAACCAATCAGCGATCCTATTTATTTTTGAATTTGATAAGGATGACTAGCAGAAGCAAACTTACATTTAGCAGCTCCCTTTGTCTCAAGTGATGCACTCAAAATGACTTTAAGGTGCAAATATTCTTCATGCATTATGAATTTGAGCAGCTGCAAACATATTTACTAGGGCTGTCAAAGGATTCATTTTTTAAATAGTGATTAAAACCAAAATTTCAATAGTTAATCCTCATTAATCACATTGAAATGTCATACTTGACATTACATTATTTCCCATTTAAAAATTAAAATTGTTCGGCTTTCATTTTGAACGTTCGTACTGTCTTAAACTGAGAGTACCGTACGTGCTGTTTGAATTCAATCCTGCTTTAAATTTGAAATAAAGTAAGGACAGTCTGGTAGATTGAAGGTAACGGCAAGGAACTGTTTACTCTTGGCCCTCACTAATGAACACGGAAGATGCAAAGAATGCAAGACAGACGTGTGTTTGTAAGGCATGGAGTAAATATGCTTTGAATGGAATGTAAACTACAAGCAAACAGCCTCAGTTTTTTACCAAGAGGGTAAAAGGTGACAGCTTGCTCATGTGGCTAATTCTCTGAGGCTAACTATGCTAACAGACGAGTAAATGTTTTCTTCCTCCCCCACTTCCCCCCCTGTTCCTGTTTCAGTTTCTTGCCACATCTGTTGCTACTGACCCTGGTGTGGATAAATCACGGTTCTGACACGGGCTGGGGTAAATTTGACCACTTCCTGTTTCCAGCCCCATTGGGCCCCCTCTGGAATGTGTGTGTGCAGGACTGTGTAGCCCTAGTCAGAGTTTGAGTTTCTAAATGTTGGCAGACCATGCTTCTGTGGGCAGCCCAACACAAAGCAGAGAGGCAACAAATTGGACAAACCAGCAGGGGGAAAAGACATTCAAGGTTTGAGTAGATATTGAAGTTTGTTCTTGAAATAAATTGATCCTTGGTAATCTTATTTGATGTCTGACAATAAAGACATTTTGACCAGTAAGCTTCAAAAAACGTTTCGTGTTTCTTTAAGTACTTCAATTATGTTAAGAAAAAGGCCTTTTGATTAAGATGACGTTGCTTTTCATGCCTCTAGCCCATTTCTGCTGCACGTGGTCAAGCTCATCTGAAACAAGCTTATTAATGTCCCACTGTGTAGAGACAAAGGCAACACTGTCCTAGTTTTGGTTTAAGACCGAGTCATAATGGAGACAAACTCAAGCTTTAAAAAAAACAGCTGTATAAGTAAAACAGCACATGCTGCTCAGACATGAAAAATAAATCAGGTCATCATGTTTTAACTCCTTCCACAGCAGAGTGACTTCAGTGAAATTTGATTATTTCATATTACAGCTCTTACACTGCGATGCAACATTTTAAATACATGCTTTTTTTTTAAATCAATCAATCATTCAATCTTTAAATGTCAGGGAGGCGACAAAGTTTTCAACCACAAGATCTCAGAACTCACAGCCATTGGCATGTTTGTCAGCCCAAAGTTTCAGTTCACAATGACATTAAAGAGACAAGATCAACACACTTAACAAGCTGGAACCAGAAAGTGTTCAAATGTTGTTTTGATAAATGACTTATCATACATTTTCTTGATTAATTAACTGACTAACTGCACTGCAGCAACTGTCTTTCTTTTAGTCCGTCATTGTTCTTCAATAGGCATTAGTTTCCAACTCCATTACATAAATATAAACACTTTGCAACATTAGTTTGTGCTTTTGGAGTATAGAGAAATATTGCTTTCTGGTACAGTATGCAGCACATGACAATACATTGTCATTGTTATCATGATTTGTCATGAAGAAGTATAGAATCTTCTCATTCATTTCAGATAATAAACCTTTTTTAATTACCTTTTTTTTTTTGCTGTTGCAACTGTTTAAGAACGCCAAACAAAAACAGCCACTTGGAAAGTCTGGTTGGAGTAAATGATCAGCCTATCTCCCCTGTCTGCTTTAAAAAAAGACTGGGGTCACAGACAGATCTGTCACAGACCACGAGACCTCCGCATGGAGCAGCAGCATCCACCCAAACAGTGCGGCCTTTGATAGCCCATCACTCAGCACCACCCGGGCCCCCGACAACCACCAGGCTTCTTTAAATAACAAGGCCTCCTCCACAGCTCAAGAAAGATTTTCTTGGGGAAAAAGACGATGGAAACAAGTCAGTAAGAAAATTGGGGGGGAGGGGGGGAGTGTAAGCCCCAGTTTAGGGTTGTAATAATATGAACACATGGCATTTGAGGGTGCCAAGAATAATAAGGGGCTCTAAAACAGTGCATACCTTTCAAATGAAACCCCATACTTGCCTGGCAGCCACCATACACTTTTCAACCCTATTTATCATCTGAGAGGCTGAGGTAGCACTGAAGGAGAATGCTCAGTCACTCTGAGTGTCACTCATTTCTGTCATTGCCTCTTCTGAAGACATATTCAAGCATTGACAGTTAGTAGAACCACAGATCTGACACCTACATTGTAACATCTATTATGTTCTTTCTACTCTAACACTTCTGCCATTTCAGGGGAATTGTTTTTATTTGATTAGACTTTTCAGCATTTTGCCCCATCTTCACACATGCACAGGGAGAACATGGATATTCCACACAGAGGGGCTCTGTCCGACCGGGATTCGAACCAGGAACCTTCTCGCTGTGAGGCAACAACACTGACTACTACTGCACCATCGTACAGCCCATTTAGCTCGGCTTTCCAAACATCAAAATCACAAAATCAGTTGTTTATTGTTGAATCACTTTCCAGGATTCGACAATAACCAACTGAATGTCGAATTATTTCATTAATTGCACACACAACAGACATAATATGTCAGAAACAAGGCAAGAATGTATCAAGATGAAACCTTTAAGAGAAACTCATTTGCCCATAGGGACTTGTAGTAAATGTGATATCAGTGACAGGCACTGATATTAAAGCAACATTAATGAAAAAAGTAACAGAGAACATTGATAAAGACATTGCAGCAGACTCAGGGCTGCAAGACGTTCGGCATTCAACTGATTTAATACGTTTTAGTGTCCCAAATATTATGTGATGTCCAGTAAACTTTGCACAAACACAGGCAGAAGAAAAAACGTAATTTAGAGGACTACTTTTTACTTTGAAGCAGAGCCTGTACTCTTCTAATTTGGTGAAAAAGTTCCATCAGTACTTGTATGTTTTTCAGATTCTTTTGTCAGACAATATTGTCTACTTTACAAGAAATGATATAGCCGCTTTTGTCATCATGTCATCATGCATTGGCTACTAATAAAGAGCTAAGCTTGATGCTACTTTATTAAACTGCGTTGTACAATTACCAAAGAGGACGAGGATTGCATAAAACCAAGCAGCTTCTGGCAGCAGTGTGGTGGGATATGAAAAAGTGTTTTGGGGCTTACCGACTACTTTGGGCAGTTTCTGTCGCCTCAGTGGAATACGGGGAAGTTTAGTGCTGATTCGGCTGAATCGTCCACACAGGATCCGTTTGGCTTTTTTGCTGTTGGTCGAGAGAGTTGTCATGGTTAGGACTGAAAAGGGATGACACCATGGAAATTCAAATGAATCATTCAAAAGAGGCGTATTAAACATGGCCCCATGCCCATTTTGAGGGCTCGGCGGCTGCTCATATTGCTACTCACAGTGTAATGTCAAAACATGAGAAACCTTCAAATACAATTTATATGCATTTATTCATTTAACAACCTGGAACCTGTGAGAAAGAGTGAAAGAAAACAATTTCCTCTGTTTTTATAACCAGGTTGCGCCTTTGAAAAAACACCTTCTAAAAACCCAAACCCCCATCATGCAGCGTTGAGTTGAAGTCACCAATATGTCACTCACTTGTGGTCGTCTTTGTGTCGGCATAGGCAGCAGCAGCACAGCAGCGAGAGCAGGACAATCAGCAAGAAAGCGACCAGGGTTCCAGCCGCAATCACACCCATCCGCTGGTTGGGCTCTGAAAGACGAGGTGCAAGGAATTCTGGGTGTGCCACACAACTTTGAATGCCAGTTTCAACAAATCCCTGTCATCACTAACTCTTGAGACCTTGCCATATTGCAAACTACTATGATTTACTTTTGAAGCCTATTCAAATTACTCTAAAAGGGGGTTAACATAACTGTGCATCAATTTTATTAACGTGAAAGTTGCTGCAGGCTCGATAAAAAAGATAGAGCAAAGTGTACCATTAACAATGTATCTTTAATTGCTGCTTGACGTTAAGCATCTCTGAGGAAATGGGTTTGCAACAGGCTGAAATCCACTCCAAATTATTCATTATTAGTCGTATCTCCCTTATGACTTAGGGCCACTTACCCTTTCACTGCTGATTTCCTGCAAGCAACTTTCTCTCCTCATCCCCTCTTTACTTTTACGCCCCCCCCCCCCCAACCATAACTCAGTAATGATTTATTAGCACCCCTCCCTCTAGTGGGATACACCCCAGAGATACTAAGTGCTGCATTGCATAAGAGTGGACTGCAATTGGCGCTTGCAAGGACAGACGACACCAGAGGAGAAGCAAAGCATCAGTTAAGCAGAGGTGGTCTTGACTCTGTCACATGAGGCTGAGATGGATCGTTAGACCGTCTCGGTGTGACATGGTGTCATTGCTAACAGCGGGATAAAGAATAGAAACGGTTTCGAGGGGGATAAGGTGTGAAATGTTAAGGTCTTATAACATCACTGACCAGCCTTCCATTGGCCGATCATGTCACCTGGTCGCCAAGCCTTTGTGTCCTATACTACAATGTTGTACCTGTCTGCCTTAAATGATGTTAGAACTGTTAAATCTATCTTCTTCCTACCTCTCTCTCCCTTCCAACTTCTTCTTTTCGCCTACATTTTCAACATCCCCCTCTTTATTTCTTCCTTCCTCTGCCTCTCTCTCTCTATTCCCCTCTCTCTCTCTATCTGGACAGGAACAGAGCCAACAAACACAGCCATAAAAAGGACACCGGTTTTGGTCTGGAATTGCTATCAAGGCCTTGCTATGCTAACTCTCCCACTACAAACACTGACCTGAATAGATGTGTTTGTTGCTACTCAGTGTGTAAAGCCAACTATTAGACATTTAATATAGGCATCTGGTTCTTTGGAAAAATATTTCTCTGGTACAAGTAGTACAGGCAAGAAATTACTGATTTTGTCTCTGAAAAGGTACCATTTAAAAAAAAGGCTACTTGTGCACACGTACTGACACACACACAGACAAAACATTTAAAACAGCATAAACACAAAGCTTGTGGTTGCCGCTTAAAAAAAGGACAATTTCTACATTGACAACAAGAACCATCAAGGAACTTTTCTTACATAAGTAACAAGCACCAAAACTAAGATTTTCTTACGTAGACAACAAGAAGCAAAGAGGAGATTTTCATACGTAAATAACTAGCACCAAAAAGGAGATGTTATGATGGGTATAAAATCCCCTTATAGGAGATTTTCTTACGAATATAACAAACACCAAAACGGAGATTGTCTTACGTAAATAACAAGCACCAGACACGGGATCACAGTTCTTGTCATTGCAGGAGCAGGTTTGGTTGCAGTTCACTCCATACTGGCCAGGTTGACAGGTCATATTACAGCTTTAACAAAAGAGACACAAACATGTGTTTAAAATGAATCCAAAGCATTGGATGCATAAAAAAAGGGACCTAGAAACAGACCAGTTCTTTCTTAAAGACACATTTTACTCTGCTATACGTTTGTAGTCATTTTACTTTTCTGGTTTATAACTTTTCTTTTATCTGTATCTGTAAAAAAAATGCCTCTAACACTACCTTCTCTCTTTAAATCCCAAGTGTGTGAAAGTGTTCATATAAAGCCTTTGTATTGTAAAACTGCCTAGGGCATAAACATGACTTTTTTGGGGCATGAGGTGTCTTGTGACTTACTAGGTGCCATAAAACCCCGGGTCACACAGGCACTCTCCAGTGACAACATGACAGATGCCATTAAAGCAGTGACTGCAGTTGTTCTCGCAGTTCTCGCCATATGTGCCATTGGGGCAGCGCACCTCACACCTATCACACACAAAAGGAATGCAGTGATTACCGTCATTTTCAAGCTGAGCAGAATGAGTCATAGACATTATCACAGTGTGGGAAATGGTTTCTTTGCTGGCTACTAGTTAGAAACAGCCATTATGTTTTGAATTCTGAAAATGACAAAGCTCTACATGTCTGAAAAATGTATTTCTGCTTGTTTCTTTAAGTGTGTGTGAAATGTCTTACCTGTCCCCAATCCAGCCAGGGTTACAGTGGGAGCACTTGCCCTGAATAGGGTCGCAGTGGTGTCCGTCTTTGCAGGTTGGACACACCTCCTGGCAGTTGTCGCCGAAGAAGCCTTTGGAGCAGAGCTGGTCACACCGTGTCCCGTTCCAGCCTCTGTCGCAGGTAATGCAGCGTCCCTCCGTCACCTTACAGGGCTGCTGGCCCTTGCAGTGCCCACACCTGTGTTCAGCCAAGGAATTCAAAAACAACAGACATCTAATTTGTGTTGTTTTGACAAAAATCGACCACCTCATCAATCTTTGGCGAAACTGTTAAAGAATTTTGATCGTGAAGAAAAGAGTTTGTATTAGTTTTCCTTCAAATGTGTTTCTATTTTTTGATTAAAAAAGAACATTTAACTTTGTTTCTCTTCAGTTTATAGCAACAGTATCCTGTGAGATCAGCACAGTCCATGGAAGGCGAAACACTTAACCTGAATTGCTTTTACATGTTGGCCGATGATTATGGGATAATGTGAATACCAACTCCCAAATCTCACTTTACAACTGCTCCATTAAGCAACATGTTCAGATCTTTTATGGGTTATCACCAGCAGCATATATCAAATCTTATTTCCTATCAAACCACAAAACCGCACCGTAATATAGAGCAGGCAGGGGTGCTGGACATTAGACATCTGTTAAAAAAGGCATGTTTCATGTGTTTAAAATTGTACATTTGCTCTTTGCCAAGTTTTCTTCCCCCACCTGTTCCTGCAGTTCTGACCGTAGAACCCTGCAGGACATGGCTCCCTGCAGAACTTCCCACGGTACCCTGGTACGCAGGTACACGAGCCGTCTGCCTGGTTGCAGTTGCCGTGGATACACTGGCAGTATCTTTCACACCGTGGACCCCAAAGTCTCTCTCGACACTGGCAGCGTCCTGTGAACTGGTCGCATGGTGAGTTGTTACAGTTGCACTGGATGGCACAGTTCCTCCCTGTCCAGCCAGGATTGCACATGCATCGCCCCGTCATTGCATCGCAGGTGGAGTGGATGCTGCAGTAGCAGTTGTTGTTGCACTGGGGGCCCCAGGCACCAGGATGGCATGAGCATTTGCCCGTCTCTTGGTCACACTTGCCCTTTTGGCACATGCAGGCATTCTCACAATTGGGTCCCCAGCGGTTGTGGTTGCAGACACACTGGCCGGTAAAGTCGTCACACTGGCCGTTGGGGTAGCAGTTACATTTCCCCTTGCAGTCAGGTCCCCAGAACTGTGCAGGGCACTCTGTTAACAGACAGTGTGGGGATCAGAAAAATCTTATTATCCATCTAATACCCTTTAACAAGAAAGTATGAAGCTTCTCTTGGGTTTCTATGGCTGTATTTAGAGATTTTAAATGTTTTGCAGAAACACTGTTTACTTTGGTCATGTTGTTTATCGCGTTAGCTAAAAACACGCTAACAAGCACTAATCATAACATACAGCAAGTTCAAATGGGAATGCAGGTATTGCATAGACAACTTTTTAGCAACTTGGGTTAGATGACTTACTCCTGGTAGAGCTTCTAAACGTGAGACAACGATGACACCATGAAAAGCAGACTGTTGCTACGAGGCACGGCTCTAAACACAGCCGACTCTAGAGGAGTAATTGTAATAATATCTAACTGCAAAAAGAAGTCTGGAAAATGACTGTGTACTATGGGGAAATGAGAAAGAAGATGATAACAGCAGAGAAAAGAGTTTAAAAGACGCTCAAATTGTACCCTATGACGAATAAATCGAAAAAACTGAAGATGGAACATGAAGTTCACGAAGCTCAACGTTTGGATCATGGCAGCGTTTAAAGACTGGTGAATAGAAACGATAATGAGGCATTAAAACTTCATGTGAAGTGCTTATTCATATGTATGTCACCTTGTTGAGCTGTTCAGTTTAATGTGAGTAATAAAAGCTAGTTTAGCTAATTCGACAAGCCTGAGAGGAAAAAAGTGGGAACCAATCGTATACAGTAGCTAAAAATGACTGACATAATAACTTACTAGTATCACAGCTAGCTCCGAAGTATCCATGACGACAGCGACATTCATTGGGCCTGACACACACCTCATTCTCCTTGCAGGTGAAGTTGCCTTCGCAGAGAGCTGGGATGGACAAGAACAAGCCACATGATTGAGCTGTCTGGCACAGTGATCTGCATTACATGAACTGATGAATGTGTTTGGTACATACGTGTCAGGCATTCATCCCCTAGCTGCCCCCATCCACTGCAACACACAAACCCTGATGACCTGGAAAAAGAAGTTATGAGATCCCGGATGAGAGGTGAATTATGGGTAAAATACAGTACAATAAAACCTGTTTCAAAGCGACAACGTCCACACCCAACTCATGCCTCTGTGATCTTACATTTTTCATTGATGTGGCTAAGATCTGAAAACGTACGCAAGGCACTGTATGTGTTGCATATGCTTTGCACATGGTTGAATAATTATATGAACCAGGACCTTCCCATCTGTATAAAAGCTTTAACCGCTTAATAAAAAAATAGTAGCAGGACAGTGAATAATCAGAGATAGTATTTAGCAGCCACATTTTAAGGCCTGTCAGGAAAAAACGGATGTGTCTCCTCTTCCTCCCACGCCTGTGACCTCTGTGGGGCCCCTGCAACACGTCAGCTTCCCCTAAAGTGTTTGAAGATAGTAGTTTGCTTTCTGTCAATGAGAAGGGATCGGCACTGTTTTTTATCCTGCCAGAATAGGCACGTGGAAGAGATCACAGGTCTAACCTCTGTATACTTTCACTTTAAATTAACACATTTTTTTTTTTTAAATGATCTATCTGCCAGATATGAAACTGGAATCAACTTTTTGCAACTGTTCTGCTCCAATTTTTTGATTAACTACAGCAACCATGTACGCAATTGACCTTTGCTGACCTCGCAAAGGCAATACATGTCAGCACTCAAGAAGAGAGATTGCATTCATGTATTGTGGAGGTTTTTCTTTTTATATACGCACTCATGTTTGTCTTTCACTATTGGACAAACAATGTTCCTACCTTTGCCAAAGACTTTTTATTTTTTTACTAACTCATAAATGCTTTTTCCAACATCAGAAAGCACTGACGGTGTATTATGGGTTTAATGTAAGAAAAACAAGTAGCAAGTTCACTGCAATAAATGGTAAACGCTTGTTGGAGGGCCAAAACGTCAAACTTGTGGAAAAGTGGTGCCCAGAACTGAATTTTGCAAATACACTTTCACAGATCACTGTGTTTTCAGTTAAGTTACAACTTATTTCCCAATGAGGTAAAATGAAACAAAAGCACATACAAAACTTTTCAGCTCTTCATTGTTGCAGTGCACTTTGCAGCCGATCTATTTTCAGTTTTGCCCATTGAACGTTTCCTTTCACTTTGTCTTTTATGCTTACTCACACCCACAATTGTAAAGGAGTTCAAGTTATGTAAAAAGAAACAAAATATACTTCTACAAACTTTAAGCACATCATATCGTATAGCATAGTTAAGAATGATCCCTTGACTACATTTGTTGTTTGTTGTCGACCACAATATCCAAGTTCATAGACATGAGTCCAACAAGCTTGGACGCTGCAGTTAGCAATTATGGACTTGGATGTTTTTCTTTTACATGAGTAAACAAGCATCCACAGGCTCTGCTATAATCCTAGAGGTCATCAAATGTTGCTCTTCAGACACCCTGACCTCAGAGAGGGGGCTGACTGAATATAAGATGCTTTAACTTTACCTTTAGTTGAACTACACTCAACTGTCAATCAAACTATAATTCATTTTATAAACTTTTTTCAAAACCTCAAAAACTTTTTTTTTTTTTTTTTTTTTTAATGATCAGGCCAGCCCTAGTGTGTTATCAAATAGTGCCACGATTGCTATTAAGGTCAATGAGAGCGCCCCTACAGGGCGATGTAAACACTTCTGTTCCAGATGTACACATCTGTAAAGCTGCTCTCCTCAATGGACTCCTCCTCCTGCTGTACAGCGGATTGGGAACACAAATATGTCGAAAGGAAAGACAGAAAGCGACAATTTAGTCCATTATTATTATTATTATTATTATTAAAAGATGCATTTTACTCGTTTATATCAAAGTTATGGAGAATCTTAAAGGGTTCAGTCGATCTCCGTTTTTGTTTCTACTTGTATCGCTTTAGTGAACCGTTATTCGAGCACAAGGCCAGCGCAGCTTTTGGGTCTAATATGAAGTTCTAAATATGTTTTGCTGTGTTTTTAAACTTTATTTGTACGGAATAAAATGCAAACTTCTTGAGGTATTCCAAAATGCTTTTTGCATTTAACGCAATTAAAACTCTGACTGGGCAATTTTCACAAAAAGTCGTATCTAGAGACATGCGGAAGAAAGAGGCGAAATATGTCTCAAAGGAAACTTCAGCATCAAAACTGATCTGCATCAATTACAAGCGTATTCAATCATACTTTCATTTGTTCTGATGCTTACCCAAGTGCTTTGCATACATTCCGTCCTTTAGGGTTGAGTTCTTGGCAGGAACTGGAGCAAAAGAAGAGACAAACCACCGCAACAACAGCAAAAGTGTTCTTCAATTCCATTGTACAAGCAGCAGCATCCTTCTAGACGCCGTTTTTACTCCGCATACTCCTCTCAGAAAGTGACGATGATTGCCTTTCACTGGCGTTAAGTACTCCGATATGTTTCACGTTCAATATCCTGGACCATTTATCTTGAAAATATTAAATCCTTGACCTAGAACGGTGATTCTGAAACTCCTGCCACCACCTACGCCATCCAGAAACTCAGTAGCGAAAAAAAGTGACCAGCGACAGCAATCCCACCAGAGAAGCTGAGAAAAGTCATTAAAACAGAACTTGAAAAACACAGCAGGCTATACTAAATAGACACTGTTCTCCTGCTGAGTGTAAATTATTCCATCAAAGTTTCTGAGATCATGCAACGTTGTGTCCAATCTGAAATTAAAACTTTTCCAACATTATATCCTTAGCGCGTCTGGAAGCGAGCTATCGTAACAAAAATGTAGGTACATGGCCTGCTTTTAGCCTTTCCTCTCTGAGGACCAGCGCTTAATCCCCAACTTTTGTCCTCTCTCGTGCTCTCAGGAGTGGCAGGAGGGAAATTCCTGATTTGTTACTCTATCTTTGGCTCTGTGCGCCATGCGTGCGCCACCAAATTTACATAGGCCTGCGCGCAACAGGCTGTGTTTCAATGGCCTTGGATACTAAAGATGTCCCTAGGCTTAATTTTTTAATCTTCACACTAAAAGGTAAAATTACGCGGAGGATGAAAGGATGAAAAATAATTGATCTCTTGTCTTATTTAGACTACAATACCACTATTTTCTTCGCATGATATGCTTATTCAGAGTGTCTTCCAATGATTAAAAAAACGTGAATATATATTTTTTTAGACAGTTACCTACTCAAAAACACTCATTTGAGGATTTGGGGCTGTTTTGTTTTTTGATTGATGGATGGAGAGAGTGTGTGGGCCTCAGTATGTGGGGGCTTGAGGGGGCAGGAGTGTAATAACTTCATGTTAGACAATAGCTCCCCCATCTGTTAACACGGATGAAGTAATTTCGGCACAGGACACCTTGCACTGAGTAAATGGGAGTGCTCTTCAAGCTGAAGCCAAGAGAAAACACACATTTATAGATAAGGCTGCATGCATGCATTTTGGGGTGTAAAGTTTCTCACAAGAGCACGTCTCATTTCAGCAGGTTAGTGTGGGCCTTCAGCTGTGTGTGAAGGGCTCCAGGTTAAACACTCATACGTTTTATAATGTACTCTCTGCAAACTGTTATGACATGTTTGTGATTTACCTCTATGGTTTGCAGATAATGCCAGTATGTAAACAAAGCCCACTGCAAAAACTATCATCGTACAAAAGCCCTCCTACACAGTCAAATGTGTTAAATTACAAACATATTATTTAATAAGGCCTACTCTTTGTTTACATTCTTAGGCCTATCTATATTATAGCCATTGCTGCGCACATTGAACAGCAGGGGAGATAAAAAAAAAACAAGCTGGGTAGGTTATCTAACGTTCCATGGTTATGTTATTCGTGTTCTTTTAATTTAACCACTTTTTTTATTTCATTTTTTAAATGTACTCACTTTCTTGTTGTAGCCCTGCATTTTCCCTTCACCACATTCTAGGGCTAATGACCCAATATGTTAATCTGATAAAGCATTTTTTTTTCAATATAGCTCTAATAAGAACAATTTAAAAGGCTTGTTAAAATAAATAAATAATTAAAGGTTTAGTTTAA
The DNA here is from genome assembly GCF_963584025.1 of Labrus mixtus. Classification (NCBI taxonomy): domain Eukaryota; kingdom Metazoa; phylum Chordata; class Actinopteri; order Labriformes; family Labridae; genus Labrus; species Labrus mixtus. The sequence continues at coordinate 19,228,978 of NC_083616.1, forward strand.
CTTACAGAGTAAAGTAAAAGTAGGCCTATGACAGTTTTAATATGCTTGGAGTGGGGGTTCAAGTTAGCATATGCCCTATAGCCTCACTTTAAACCTGTAGTTGTGTCAATTTAAGGAAAGCCGAGCTGAGTGTTTTCCAAAAAAAAATCCTTCAATTAATATGACTGTTTGCCTCCTGTATGTTTACAGTGTAGCTGCGCAGAGCACCGACAGATGGTCTCACCTCACCTCCTCTCTGGGCTGATGTTTTTGTTGTTGTCATAACCGTGACAGCCCTGACACAGTAGGGGGCAGACATTTACTTGAAATGGTCACTCCTCAGCCTAAGACTCCGGTCCACAGGCCACTCCACACAGGCAACTCAGGTGAAGCAGCAGGACGATATCAGTCCCATTTCCCATAGGATGTAGGATGAACGGTCTAACTGAGTATATACATTTAGTGGGAGCTCTTTTGCATGTGTCTGATTGGTTGCAACTGTCCCTTGTTACTACTGACCCCATTCTTGTTACTACTGACCCCATACAAGTAAAAAAGGTAACCAGACTTTTCATCTATGATTCATGTACTATGCATTGGGCATGTGCTCATTTAATTTTGAACCCTGCCTTAAAGAGTATGCTGCAAATTTAATGGCGTCCTGGAGTGTTTTGGGTATAACAAAACCTCAGTCCACCTACATGTCAACCTCCATTGAACCCATCCTGCTCCTCAGACTAATCTGTAACACCCACCTCTTATTTCACAAGCTGCTTTTCCAAGTATGCAAGTGAACTTCTCTGCATGCCACGTTACCTTACCTGAGCCTAATGTCATATCATTACATGATGTAAATGTTCAGCTAGTTTTAAACTGGACTGGCCACATAGCACAGACAATTTTTTTCCAGTGCATTTTGTGATGAATCATGGTAGTCAGTGGCTAAATAGACTCGGCCCTGAAGGTTCATTCTTCACATCACGTCCTCATGTAATCAATGTAATCAACGGAAAGCTTGGCAGAGGTTGTGAAAAACAAGTAGCTACAACAAATGTGAAGTAGTAATCTCATTTTCTATTAGTCTTGATTCTCTGTAGGGTGTGTGGTTCTCTGTCCCGATTTTACTCAAATTAGCCATGTCATTTATAGCTTAAGTGTTAGAGGATAATTTTAATTTCCTTTGAGAATCAATGATCAACTCGTCCATGTTCGTCTTTTTCTGACAGAGAAATCTGCTGTCCAAAATCAAGGCAAGACACGACCTGGATTTTTCAGTGAAATTACGATCATTAAACCGGACTCACTGATGTTAGGCCTAACTTGGAAGTGTTAATCATAAATAACAAGCACATTATATGCCTGTCAAAAATCTAAAATGTAATTAGATTATGAGGACTTGTCTCTCTCTGCTCAGATAACAGATCTAGGGCAGAAGATCCTTGGCCAGAGAGCTCTCGACAAGATGATGAAGATGACATTTTATGGCCACTTTGTAGCTGGTGACCACATGGCCATCTGACCGCTGATCCAGAAGAATCAAGCCTTTGGCGTTGGCTCTGTCAGAAAATCCAGCGAAAAATACACCAGCGAGATGGAGGACCTGCAAAAAGAGATGTAGTAAACATAATGGAGTATCACCATTGATTTCAGATGTTTTCCATTCAATGTTGTTAGTATTTTATTCATGATTTGTTTGTCAGATTTTGAGCTTGATGTAAGATCATTTGTTGTATTAAAAGAAGAATTGACATGCTTTGCCAAGATCACTCGTTCTAGATTTCTTCTGGCAAGCCAGATACAATTTCTTACAGATTTCCTCAGGCTTTATTTCCCTCCAGGCAGCGGAAGCAACAATACTACTTAAATCAAATGTGAGGAATATTTAATTTAGTGTCGATTTTGGTAACCCCTGAGGACTGAGCAGCTAAGTCTTTTCCATTTGCTGTTCCTGTCCTGTACGTGTGTGTTAAATTATCCAACTGAAATCTCATCCTGCTACCTTTTAACTGTCTAACACTCCAATCGCTGAGAGAAATGTGCCAAGTAAAATGGTTACAAATAGCCTTTCACATGTGCAAATGTTTGAGGTGGGTTGCATGTGAGATTTGTGGGACAGCTAGATTTATCACTACAACTTTATTCAGACTTAGTCTGCCATCCGATTATTTCCTCAAGAGGTCAGGGTTAGCCATTGAACACAGCAGGTAATACTGCTGCGAGACCGGTTCCATCTTTGTGCACACAACGAAGCTGCTTCATGCTCCTTTCTTCTTTCTTTCTTTCTTCTTCATAGCATTGATTTAAAGCCGACCACAGTCATGATAGTATTTTATTCTGTTGATCATACGCCATCTTTGATATGTTGTAATCAACTCGGACTTCTGTAGCAATCCACCCCCAACCCTAACCCCCACGGTGGAAAAGTTGCGGACATGTGTGAAAGAGCAAGAGTCATTTGGGTCATAATGCTATTAAACACTTTGTTGGAATGTAGTGGTAGCAGTCATTTAAATAACTATATAGAAACACTCTATAGTCTAGATGATGTTGAGGTTTGCTTTCATGTGACATATAGTGGCATCAGGATTAAAGCTAGTCCGTTTCATAACTTGTTTCAAACACCTCGCTGTATGTTTCACTGGACATCTGTACAAACCTTATGTAAGCAGCCTCTCTCTGGGCAAAGGCAGAAGCGATATAACTTCAGTGGTGGAAATGGGCATTCATGCACTATGAGTTAATTAGGGACATCTCACAGCCCTAAATCAAAATGGAACTATTTGGCTCATTAAGAAATGGCTTCCCAGTCAAATCAGTGAATACTGATGCTGAAGTGAATATAACTCACTGCAGTGAAAAAGTCAAATGTACTTGTCGTGTATACTTAGCATGAAGATAGATTGACCTTTTTATCTCACTTTCAATGTGCAAAGTTCAGATGTAGTGGGTAGACAAGACTGTTAGGAAGCACATTTCAGTATTTAAGTGTTACAGTCTGATGATGAACCTACAGCTGATTGCAATGTTTGCTTCTGCCAGACTCACTGTTCTCTATTATTGTTTTCTCTCGTTATCACGTTTGGGATAGGGTGATAAAAGCCCCCAGGTGAGCCATTTGCTATGACATATTCAACTCCTTTAATTCAGTGTGTGTGTTTTTTTTTCTTTTGTAACACATCATTATAAGACATCACTTCACAGCTATCATAAACATTGTCGTGGGGATGGCTTCTTGGAAACATCAAAAGGTTGTATCAAACCTCAAAAAAAGCTTCTGTCTGGTGAACACACACATCTTCACACCGTAAAGCAAGAGGACAAGGCACATTAAGCCAGCTTGATCTCAGGCAGTAGGGTCTGACAGGCACTACTGTGATCTGTCAAGATATCAACAACAGCATTGCTCAGTTCTCTGAAACAGGAAGAAGATATAAGGGAAAACAGGCAAAACCTGGCGCGGTGTTGGGAGCATGATAATAGAAATGCAATGCTTCAGTCGAATAAAGTCAATGTAAATTAAATATACATAACCCTAATTTTATTTTAAATGCTGTTTTTTAGAGGGCCTGTTCTGAAATTTTGTAAAAGGGTTCCAAATAAGAATAATTTATGCCAGCTGCCACAATCTATCAGAATGTGTTTGTGTGCCAAAAGATAACTAATAATCAGTGCTTTTAGCACAATTTGAATTTTTGGCAGTACAACATAGAACGCATCTGAATATAAATCATGAAAAAGGCTAAACCTCATCTGGACTCAGAACAACACTCACTAAAGTAATTCAATGCTACATAAAACTCAGATATTGGTCTCTCTCTAGCTTTTAGAGCTGCACTGAACAATTATTTTGAATATCATTATTACATTTGAATGTAACTTCCGTTTAGTCTTAAACATAGAATTAGATTTTGGTTCATACATAAAAGGGCAGGGGGGGTAGGTCAAGTGTGCTGTGACGTTACAACTGCCCTCTCTGGAGATTCAGCAGGCTGACAACAGGACAGTTCAGCTTATATTGTGTAGGGTCACTCGACATAATGTCAGATTCTGGCACGCCACTGCCACAGGTACATCATGGTTTTTTTTTTGTTTGTTTTTTGCTTTTTGTGCCTTTATTGGATAGATACGACAGTGGATAGAAATGGAAATCAGGGAGAGAGAGAGAGAGTGGGGAATGACATGGGAAAGGAGCCACAGGTTGGATTTGAACCTGCCCGCGTTGAGGACTATAGCCTCCATATATGGGACATGTGCACTAACCACTGCGCCACCAGCGCCCCAGGTCCAACATGTTTTAATAAAAGTGCAAGTTTTCCAAAAATAAACTGTAACATAATTGACATTTGCTTCAATTCTGATGAAACTTATTTTTCTAACGCATCCCGCAAGGATAAACTAATTTTAACCTTTTGTAATTCTGATCATTTGGCTCATTTGCATCTGCTGCAGAGAAAAAGAACATAGGTAGGTTGCCTTGTTTTTGTTATTTTTTAGGGGAAAAAGTGATGTAATTAGAAGTAATGAGCATGTAAATTTGTTTTCACCTCCAGGCGAGAGTGCAGAGAGAAAAATTAAAATGCTCACAAACAGTTCAGGGAGCATCATGGGGGAGAGGCTCGAGCTCACAACCATTTCTACAGCGATGAGGCCAAATGTGACAGGATATGGGGACCTTCATCAAATGCATATAGGCAACTGGCATAGTTGATATCTACCCTTTATAGGGGTGTTTCAGCACATCTGAATTTCATCTCAGCACCCCTAATAATAACAGATTTTTTATTTTTATTTTAAAGATCTAGCTATCATTTTTAATAATATGTAGTAATAATCAATAATCCTTTACTAATGCCATGCATAAGACATATACCTTCATTGAATCAGAAAATATAAATTTATAATAGGCATTGCCTTTTGCTATACAATTACAGAGCTTAGATTCCCCTTCAACACAAAACACAGAAAAAGTGAAAGCCAACTGCAGCCAAGTTTAGACATCTGATATGTGAGCTTAAGCAACTCAATCAAAATCAAATATCAAGAGATTTCATGGAAAATATTTTAATTTGCTATATATACAATCATTTCTATTACTTTCATCTACAAAAGCTGATGTAGATTTGGGTTGGGGCATTCCTGTGGCTTTTGGTATGTGGCATCTTTGAGCTTTTGTCTTTTTATCGTTTGATGTAGTTCAAAATACTGACTGAAGTCAGTTCATCCTCTAGGTGGGAGTGCAATAGAGGGTTTAACTGCCATTAAAATGGACGACCTAAGCTTCTGGTGGACACTGAAGAATGATTAAAGGTTAATTAGTTGATTTAGCAGGAACTCTTGGGGCTAGGGTGTGGTGAACTGACACCATGCTTTCTTTCTTTGAGCTCCAGTTCACAGAGGGGCTGGTGAAATGGCGACAGTTTTTTTTTTTTTTACATTCCTGGCATCACAGCAGGGGACAGATGACATGGAGGTGTAAGAGCACTGACGACTGAAGACCGGAGCTGAAACAATTGCAGGTAGAATTTTATAACTTCTGTTCTGCAGGTGAACATTAATTATACTGTTACCTCAACAGATGTTACATCCACGGTTATAGGTCACCTCTGCACTCCTATTTCCAACACAGTAGGAGGATATTGTTACACTGTCTGCTTTGCAGTACGTTTGATATTTTTCTCCATCTATCAATTCCTGAACAAATTGGGTGAAAAGGGTGACTTCTACGTCTGGTTTAGTGGAAAGAACAATTCCTCTTTTGGCTAAGCTTGAACACAAACTGAAAATATCTTCATTAACAATGTCAGTGTGGTCTGATGTGAGGAAAATATTTAATTATACTCCAGACAATTTAGAGGAAAATTAATTCAGTACAAAATATGAAACCATCTTATGAATCCTAAAATATTTTGCAATCGTATTATATTATTTAGTACTTTTTATATATTTTTCAACCTTAAACCATATAATTATCAGCACTCATTTCCCAACATGCAAAACAAATGTGTTTTAATCACATTATGCATATGATGCTCATTCAGAGTATAACACATAATATCTTTCTTAATATATAACTGATCCGTTTTAGAGGTCACACGATCTGTGACACAGCAACTTTTTTTTCTATAACAATTTAAAATAAATCTACAAACACATATCAGGGTTCAGAGTGACTGAAAGATAGAGACATGACCTTAATATTAGTGAATATTTAAGATTCACCAGTCTGCTGTTGCCATAACACTTAACCTTTGTATCCTATGTCTTGACAGAATCATTAATATGCTCGACTGGAACGACCTAAGAGATGACCGAAGCAATACATCAGACCTGTTATATGTGTCTCAAATACAGAGGTTAGTAGCGTGAGACACTGAGAGAGGAGGGTATTCAAATAAAATAAGGTATTAAAAAAATTCCAGTCTTTAAACATCATTCTTAACCAGCTGGAGATTTTTTAAAGAAAATCAAATGTAAGGCAGGGAGGTTTTTTTTAGTATGAGCTGCACCTGCTTTGAACTGATTTTGAATTATAAGGAATAAATTGAAATTCACTGTCTACAGCTGTCATGTTTTGGTGGGTGCTTCAATGTATTGATGCATCAATGAGTCTGTTGGTACACATTCATGAAAAGACATTTTACATAAATCTGGCCGTAGCTGAAATATAAAGTTAGACAAAATCTGATGTAATCTATAAGTTTTAACGTGTTGATGTCTCGCTGTCAAGAAGCCCTTATGAGATCTGAGGACCGTGGATTACAGATGACAGATGTTGGGTAGTAAGAAGCAATAGGTGTCATTCTGTGTCACATTCCGTTCATTAGCGTCACATGGAGCTCTCTCTTTTTGGTTGTAAAGTCAGTCAGGTGAGCTCCAGCCTCTGTTGCTGATGTTTACTGCGGATGAGGAGAAGCAAAAGGAGAGGATATTTCAGTGTATGGACGTCTTTAGCCAAGATACACATTCATTAACTACCAAAAGCTGATCATTCAAAACAAAACACACAATGATATTTGTTGAAAATTTGCAAGCAGTAAGCATTTAAAGTAAGACAATTATTGGTATAAACATGCTATAGCAATATTGCCATAGGCCTCCTGAAGTGCCAAAAAAATCCTCTATTTTATGGTTTTGCAATAAAACAAATAAAGACCTTGATGATTTAAACATTGTACCAAAGATTAGTATTCCATTTAAGAATTCCATTCAAGCAGGTTTATGCAAACATTACTTTGCTTTTCATGGTTTCCATATTTATAACACGTGGAAGACTCAATTTGAGAATGTTTGCATTAATTTGCCCTAATCTGGAATAATTAGCATCAGCTAATAGTGATGTTATTTTCATCTCACAATAATGCATGTTATGAATGGAAGTATGTGTAATTAGAACTTTTTAACAGAATATGAATAATATCGTTAAAAAGGATGATAATAATTTCACTGGGAGTTAATTTGTTTTTGTATTTTTGACTTGAATCTTTACAAATATCTTTTAAGTTTTATCCTCTACTTCACACTGGCTCTGTGTGCAAACACATAATTCATACTTTGGTCTCACTTCTCTGCCAATTGTGGATTCTGACCTTGAGCTAACACTACTTAGGTGTTCAAGAAGAGATGCTTTGCTCTGTTGTACTTCCTCTGCATCACTAATGTCAGTCTGCTGAGAGCTGCAGCCCATCATTTTTTTTTCATGGCATGCAGCCATCAAAAGAGAGTTTATTTTGAGGTAATTTAAAATCAACAACAGTGTTATAAGTTCAACTGTCCTTAACTACAACAAATTCAATTACCATATCCTTTATCGAGGATATTTGACTCTGAATACAAATGACACCTTTGATTTGTTATTGTGCCTCCCTCACTCATATTCAAGCATGCTGTCAACTATTACCATAGCAACACTGCATGAATACCCTTTTCCTTTACCTGTGACATTCTGATTTGGTTTTGGCCCCCTCTGAAAGCAAAAAGAGGGATAAAGTGTAACGTCTCAAAAGATGTTGTTGTGTCTAAGTTCAACACAAGTCTGCTTTTACCTTGTAGATTTATCCCTGTACAAGTTACAGAATAACATCCACGTCCAGGACTGCTATTTGCTAAAATAATTGTACCATCCTAGAATCAGGAAACTCAAAGAAACCCCTCTGTGGAGATCAATGCTCAGCATAAAGGCCATCCTCTAGTGTACCCCTAGATTTTCAGGAAAATAACAGACAGACACACTTTTGACAGATGTGTTAAAGTAAGGTTTGATATTCAAAACAGAATGTCTACTGGTGGAGTAGGAGAAAGCTAAAATCTATCATGATTGGATGTGTTCAGACTGCTGGTAAATATTTTCAGTGTTTTTCATGGTCGAGATAAACCTGAAACACACTATAAATCTTACCTGCTAATGAGGAAGATTTGTTTGGATGTGTTATGAAATACTGTGAGCCACAATATGAATGCAATAAAATACAGATTATTTATATTCATATTAATAATGAATCCTTAGTAAAGGGCAATAATGATAACTCCCACTTCCCGGAGAAAACACACCAGTATTTCAAAGACAATATTTAAGATAATGGCTTCTCACAATGAGGGTACAGTGAAACACACCTCGAGGAGCTATACTTTCCATTCTATCCAAACAAGCTGTTGAAAACACACTTACCATTGATCTGTGTTTTCACAGCTTTGCATCTGTGAGAAAACAAAGTTATTTTTCCCAGGGAGGGAAGTCCCACCCTCTTCCCCTCCACACACTCTCTCTCTCTCTCTCTCTCTCTCTCTCTCCCCCTCTCTCTGTCTTTGTCTCATTCAGAATGAATGAGCTGGGTCTCATATACCCACATGGAACAAGGTGTTCTTCGCACAACTGCTGTGCATGTGTGATCAGATCAGCTTCCCATTGGGTGAGAAAAACACAAACACCTTCTCTCACATAACCAACGATGACTAGGCACCCAGTGTTCCTGCCCTACATTAGGATGCTTTGACAGTTTAAATTCAGCCTCTGCAGGATCTGTATTCATCACCCTCAACCCTTAAACACTGTCTCAAAACCTCAGAGCTACACATATTTTACCACACAGACTACTCGCATTGGACAAAGAGCAGATGAAAGTCAGTCTGCAGCCCATAACGTGACATATGGACTGGGACACCTCCATATTGACAAGCTGTCTTAACAAAGCATTGCTGCTGGCCCTCAACACTTTGTTTGTCAGAGGCAGACACAGCGGCAGCAGGCAGTTGTCTGTCAGTGTGAAGCTGATGTTGAAGCAGCCTTGACCAGTATTGATGTAAACAGGCACATGTGTTTCTTTGATGCCTTCTCCGGGGATAGAGCCGTCAGAGCGGAGTGTTTGAATCTCCAAACAATGAAGATGTTGTTTCAGGCAATAAAGCCGACAGGAGTTGAGATTTTGTTACCCACATATTCCATGATTGGAATAAGCAAACGCAATTGTCATGACAAAAGTTGGACAAGAGAGGAAAAAAAAGTTCCATATAGCTTGAATGTCATCTTACATCCCTCAGATCAAGGAGGAAGGCAACATTATTCTTTTTGGCAAAACCCATGTGACTCCATATTCTTACAGCCACAATATAATGACTTTGTTTGGGTGAACAAATTTTTTTTTGGTTTTTCTAAAACACAATATTGCCTTTAAGCTCCCATGTACATCGCTAAAGAAAATGAATATTCCAGCCATACATACTTAGTCAATAGATTTAGAGGCTGGAGAGCAACTGTTTAGTTTATTCACAATAAGCAGAACTGACCTTAAACGCACAGTATGTAAATTCCGCCACCAGGGGGCTCTCATTCATAACAATAACAAAAGATGACGTCAAGTCTGGCAGGGAATCATGGGAGTGGTCCTCACTGCTACACCCTCCCACACCTGCTATAAAAGCGAACTCTGAGTTGAACATAGTCAATAGGCTACAAACGGGCGAAACCGTCCCGAGGAAGAGAATATGTTTGCCCACGATGTATCCAGCTACAATATACATGACCTTTTTATCACAGCAATAAGAGTACGGCAGCTTTTAGAAGCGATTCCCCTTTCCTTATGTAGCGGTCTTTGACGCAACAACCACTGTTTCCATGGCAATGATAAACATGACGTGTCTGTCATGGCAGCTCTGTCAGGGCGGCCTGAACAACAAGACATGTCGTGTCACAACTATAAACTGAAATAATTGATAATTTTTAGAAATATTAGAGGTAATGTAAATACTCAACAACAAAATAATAACGTAGGTTTACGTTTTTTTTTAAATAATTTAGATATTTTAGTGTAAACATTATAATAAAATTCAACATATTTTATGTTTAAAAGGCACATATTGACGCATTGCAGCATTGCATTAGAAACTCATTTTGAATGTACTGAAAACATGTGAGAGAGCACTCCCGAAATTATGAAAAAACATGCTCTCATCAGAAAACGTTACATCTATAGTCCGATATTCTGAAATTAAATATGCTCTTTCAATGTGATCTACGATTCTTCACTCATGTCTATGTTTTACTCTCTGAGAAGATCTTTCCTAATTGTGTTTATTGATTTCACAACATGTTGTACCGTGGCAGGGCAATACATCTGGCTACATTTAGTCATATTAACAGTAATGTTTGAGGTAGGCACAAGTGTGATATTAGTGTGCAATTGAATTTATTATTGTCGTACAAATGATTACTTTAACTATGTTTGAATCAAACAAAAAAATGGAATCTAATGCTGACCTTAAGATGAACAATCCAATGAAATTGCTGACTTGAAAAAATCTTAAATTTCTTTATTTAAATAAAAAAAACCTGTTCCATATATTCTATAAAGCCTCTTATTTCTTGTTTTGTCTCCCATCTCAACCCCAGGTCAGGCAGGCTTCCCTGTCTATAAGTACGTCCCCTATGGGCCGGTGAATGAGGTGATGCCCTACCTGTCTCAGAGCGCCCAGGAGAACCGAGGCTTCATGAAGGGAGCCCGAAAAGAGAGGAGGCTGCTGTGGCAGGATCCATGAAACGCAGACTTTCCTCTGGGGAGCTTCTCTACAGGCCGGTGTACCGAAAACAGAGAGGAAAGAGACAAAGAGGAGAGGGTGTCAACATGTCGACTTTTTTTTTTCTTTTTCTGGTTGACGGCTGCTGCTGTGGCTGTCTGTTCGGTCTCTCCTTCAGTACACCTCTGCCTGCGTGTTGCTCTCCCTGTTCTACCCTGTCCTGGAGTTTTCTTGCTGCTGGACTTTTTCTGCCTGTCGCTTATTGTTTCTTGTCGTTCCACTGTTCTTCATTCTGATGTTACCATCACCCCTACTCTTTTCTGTGTTCTGCTCTTGTTCTCTGTATTTCTTTTTCTTTTTCTTATCAGTCTCTGCATCCATAAGCATCCCTCATGCTGTCTTCCTGTTGTCTATAGAGCTCTGGTATCCATCATGTGGGCATCTTTACTGCTCCAAAAGGACTCCCTAAAATGTCAACGAGACCAGAGCGGGCGTCTCTTTTTATCACCCGATTCATCTTGGAGAGGGACAACAATAACAAAAATAACAGGCTTGATTTAAATGGTAGTAAAGGAAACATCAATATTTTCCTCCTATATTATAGTTCTCTTACTCCTGGAAAACCTCAGAGTCCCCAGAGGAGACTTCTCTGTATTGTATCTATTTGTGCCGCTGTGTTTGAGGTGGTACTGCCGGTTGTGAAAACGAAACCTGTTTATGAGTCAATGAGAGAGGATAAACGGCTCCACACACTCCCCTCTGCTTTAAAAGGGTGCGACGCGTTTGCTATTGTATTTACAGGAGAAAGCTATATTCCTGGTCACTCAGGTGTTACAAGAGAATGCACAGCAGCCACTATTCAGTGAGTAAATCTTTTAAATACAGCTGCCGGCAAGCCTGGCAGGTGTATTTTTCATTACAAGATAAAATGCAAGGGAATAAAAAACAAGTTTCAGGGTCGGCTTACTGCATTTTGATGGATTAACGGTGCAGTTTTTATACTTGACAATGTAAATTTACATTTGAGACAAGTTATACATTCGTTGTTTGTTATGCCTTTAAACAAGTGCCTTTCAATCTGTGAACATGCTCAATGAATAAATATCCACTGTATGTAGAGCAAAAGTGGATCTCAAACTTTACTAAAGAGGAAACATTAACGTTATTGACTGTGATGTCGCAGCTGTTAGCCTACAGCTCGACTTGTTTTGGTTTTCTGACATCTTCCGCCTGGTTATTGATACACAATTAGTATTTGAGTCGGAGGGTAACCAGGCGTCGTGATAATTATGGCCTTGTCATTTTATGAGAGCAGTCAGTGCTCTGTAGACCATCATTTAATTACCCATGATGCTACGCTCAATACAGATCACAGAAATTGGAGGCATTAATCATTACTCAGAAGAAACTTTAGTGGCTGTTAAGTTTTACTGAGGCAAAGCACCACAGAGCTGTCACCGCCGCTGTATTCTATCGGTTTAATTAAGTCGACTTTTGATGTAAGACGTGCCTTTGGGTGTACATTTGCCAACAAATCCCTACTCATGCAGGCGCTTCAGTTTTTCCTGGTTAATTTTCAGTCGCAAAGATGATTTGGAGGACACATTATAGAATGAGAAATTCTCCACAAGATCCAAGTTAAGTCCGACCCAGCATGGGCTCAACACTTCTCCCTACATGAAAGCACACAAGGCATGTAAGAGAGTCAGCTCGGGCTAATTTACTCTAAGTAATGAATGTTGGCTTTGTATTATGCACGATGTGAGGGGTGGCATAATGAACAGATCTTTTCAGGTTCCTCTGAAGTCAGTTCCATGTTGTCTGACATCTTGGATCATATGTTTGGCCGTGCCCTTGGCTTTGTCGGTTTAATAGACGGCACATCTTTTGCTGGTCTTAAAGCAAAGGCTCTTACTATGAAAGAGATTTGAAACTTACTCAGACTTTGCTTTTCAGGTTTCGAAATGGGAAAACATTTTTTTTTCTTTTCTGTAGCACAATGCATGGATTGGCTTGCTGCTGTATTGAAGCAGGCATGTTTGGCTTCGTGCCACCCAGAGTTATTGTGCATTTCTATGTTTTTGACAAAGTGAGAGATTACATTCTCACAATCCACAATACAAAAACGGGGGCCCTATAATCATACCCTCAGTAATGATGTTAACATGCTGTTTCACGCCAGGAAGGCTGAAAACAATTAGAGAAATAATTTAGCAATACACAGTGAGGGATTAATCATTAAAAAAAAAAAAAAAAAAACATCTTGAAAAACTTAAAGAGGAGTTTCCTAATCAGCACTATGTTGTCTTGGTTACCGTATCGTAATAAAACTTTAGGTGGATCAACAGGTGAGTAATGGTTTTGCTTTTCCAGTACACAGCACCTTGGATAAATACAGTAGAGATGAAGGAAACATTGATAAAAGGACATCCTCAACAGTCAGACACTGGACTGTGTTTCCTCACATTGCAACATAATCGCAACATCATTTCTACATGGCTGGTCAGAATGACAAGCACAGTATAACTAGAGGATATTGGCATCAGTGAAATGTGCTGCAAGACATGTTGTCAATATTTTATAACAACATCTGAGGCTAAGTTGGCACACACGCCTAACAAGGAAAAGGGTCGTTAACTCTCTGCAAGACACTGACATTTCCCCAGTAAAATAATTGGCACTGTACACTAAGGTGAACAGAATATCACAACTAATAACCAACAGCAGAGGAACACAGGAGAAACTAAGAGCTAAATAATTAATTGCACTTCCCTATGTGATGTCTCTCTATAATTGGAAATATTCAAATCTATTCTCAGTAGTCTGAATAGTTTTGTCACCTGCTAGTAGACACACACTACATGTGTAGTACATTTAAAAATTGACATGAGAAGCTACAGCCATCCGCGAGTTAGCTTAACCATCATAAATTGTCCTTCTCTATTTTTATTTCACATATCCTGAATTGTTTTTTAAAAGTTTTTGTATAAAGCGTGGAAAACATCCTTAACTACAGCAGTTCAAAAGTTGTAAAGATTGATTACAATATGTTCATAAGCATTCAAGAAACCTGCTGATCTCAACACCTGCATTATATCCTATTTAAGACAGCTAGGTAAAACTGTTAAGCCTACCTTATGGGAGCTCATGGGAGTAATTAGTTAGAGATGTCACTGGTTTCCTTGGATGTCACCAAAATAGCACAATCTGTCCAAAAATTCTCCAGCAGCTTAATAATTATGGCGATAACACAACATTTTCCAGGCCAGCAGTTTCTTTACCCGAGTCAGCGCGACGATGGCGCGACGTTCACTCAGCTCGCATGCAACCAAACTTGAAAAATGATTGGATACATTCGCAGTGGATTGACTGCTTGACAGCCAATTACAGCTCCTTTTAACATGCCGGCAAAGATTCCTGACAAGAGTCCATTGGTCATCCGTTTGGAGTGTTTGAGTGTTTGTTGTACTTCAGGGCTTGTCCGACGGTGGGTGGCTACAAAGAAAGGTAAGGTACACCTTTCTTTTGAGGCAGCAACGTAATTAAAACAAGTGTACCCAACAACACAGTACAGGAAGTAAGGTGTTTCCGACGGAGAAAATGCGGATTTTGTTTGATGAATGGACTTTCCCAACAGCAGCCCAAACAATAAACTTTAAAGGTCCCATATTCTGCTTTTTCTGGTTTTATATGCTCTTTAGTGTGTTTTCCAAGTGTCCTGTGCATGTTTAGGCACATCTATGTGCAAAAATTTAAAGTCTGCGGAAACGCGGCTTCTCCTACCTCCTCCTGTTAGCTGTAGCATTAGCTGCATGTAACGCTCGGTTCTAGCCCCCCTCGATAAAAATGTGTCAGTGCGGCGTCATAGTCAGTGTGAGATCACTGATCTAAGTCCATTGGCTCGTTGTGGCAAGCCCTGCAGCTCATGTTGAAATTTCCAAGACGCGTGCTGAGCAACTGACCAATAACGACAGAGCGGCTCAGCAGACCAATCAGAGCAGACTTGGCCCATGTGGGGTCTAACAGTGTGGGCACAGCAGAGCGTAGCTGACGGACTCAGAGCGTAGAGGGAGCAAGGAGGAGCAGTACATGAAAACATATTTTTTTGGACTTTAGCTATTGTGAACATACAAAAGTAGGTACATAGATTAAATATACGAACCCCAAAAAGGGCATAATATGACCTCTTTAACCCTCATGCATCATTATGGACATTTTTGTCAATTTGGGCAAATGTTTCCTCTTTATCTGGCATTTTGGAATGCAATTTTATTTTTTTTAATAGATCAATTGAACACTGTGAAACATTTGTGGACATTTTTGTCCTTAGTGACTTAAGAGGGTAGTAAATTAAACTGATACCTGAGGGTGGTGATATTCACAACTTGGATTACTTTTGAGAAACATATTTTTTTATTTACATTTTTGGACTATTTTGGACAAAAGCAGTACAACTTAACCACACAGGAACATATTCACATGTTAAGAGTGCTTCTTAGGTAGGATGTTTATTCTCTCTTTCATTTCACCTTTCTCTTTCATTTCACCTATGTGGATACATCTTTATAAAGTATGTTTTGTTGCAAATTGTGTCTGTGCAATGAACTGAGCAACTGAATTACATGGAATCTAACTCATAGGTCTACTGCATGTACTGTTGAAAAATAAGTAGGAGGGATGCTATTCCCCTTTAAGCTAGCTCAAGATTTATTGGAGGTTTTCAAGAAACCTCAGGAAGAAGGCAGATTAATAGTTTATTTATTACTCAAGACAAACAAACAAGCAAACTATTAACTAACATGTTCATGCTAACTGTAACAGCTTACCACATGAAGCTGTTAATATTTTTGCTTGTTTGTTTGTTTGTTTGACTTCAGGGGATAGCATGTGTTGCCTGAGGCTGAAGAGGCTTCTACTGTTTTTTTTTTGCAGATGAAGAATGTGACCTCTCACCAAGGAATAACTCATCAGTAGTCATATTTCTGTATTTAAAATGTTGAGAAGCTTTCAATGTGCAGGGATGATTTTATACGCCAAAGAAAAGAATATCACACACTTTCTGTGAGTCGGTATAAAACAAAAGTTACATATGTATTCTGGATTACTGCCAGAGCTTCTCGGTCACTCAGAATCAGGAGTGGTGAGAAGATTTCCAAAGAAATGATGACAGGATGACACCAGAGGTTCTGCTTGTCAACGGGCAAGGCAGGCTTGGGGCCCGGTAAGGGTAGAATCACCACTGGGTGACGCTGGTCCTTTATAGTAGAGGAGGGGTCATCCTGGGTCACACATGACTTTGTTCGTATACACACTCAACCTACCCTTTCGTGGAGGATATTCTACATAATCAGGCCGATGCACTGCCTCTGGCGGTCAGGAAGGATGAAATAGAACTGCATGCAGGGATGGGTGGACAAATCATTAGACTGTGGGATGCAGCTGGACCAACAACACATTTCCAGTCTGGCATACAAAACATGGTGGACAACTTTGTGTTTCAGCAGTTTAATTTGTCGTTGAATTTCTCCAGCTGTGTCTATTCTTCCTATTGGAACAATGTAAGAACTAATGCTGGCTTGCTTCACATCATTTGTCCGGCCTTGTTCATGCTCGAAGCCATTGTAGACAGCAACCACAAGCGGACTATGTGACTTGTCAGAATGTGTCTGGTAAATTAGGACTTGTAAATCCATCTTCAGTAGCTCCACTAGTAGTTATCAGTTTATTACAGCACACTGCGATTTAAAATAAATGCATATTGTCTGCAGAAATCTATGATGTCAAACTCATCTAGTGAGAAATGGGATGAATCATTGAGTTAAGTTGACCTCAGAGCCCGGACCCAGTCCTGCGCTAAAGGAATTCCCGTCAGCCGCAGCAGGCTTCTGATGTGAACCAGCGAGTAAACAAATGAGTCGCAAACACAACAGATGGGACAGGCTATGACTAATCTCATCGGCCCAACTAGAGTGGCAGAACGTAGCGCAAATGATCAAAAGCCAAGGGGGAAGTGGGGGAAAGTTTGTGTTTTCAGTTCTGCACGCTGTCAAGTGTGCATGACAGAAAACACTTTTATTTCACACACCAAAGCGTCACATCGCGGTGCCTCTGTCGGTGTCATCACTGTGCTATCAAACACAAATCAGCTGCCAAATCTCCTGAGCGGATGTGTGTGGCAGAACATTGTCACTTATCTCAGGTTTTGTGACAGTGAGTACCGACAAAATTCAAATAGCATATCACACGCCTCACACATCCCTGAAATTAATATTATTTTTCTCTTCCACTCAGTCAGTTTGTCATCACTGACTGGTTTGTGTTTTTTAGTTATACCATTTAGAGGCTAGGAAAAGCTGTCCAGTAAGAATTGAAAGCACAATGGCCGTGACTGTGGGCTTCCAATCCTCACACTCAAAGACAAAGATGGGCGACAAAATGAATTCCTCCCTCGATTTCTTCCAGTCGGCTGTTTCTCTCCCATCACCTAAAACCTTTTGTTCTCTTCCACTGAATGGCGCCCATGTATTATAGATCATTAAACTGCTTTCATCTTCTCTTTTTTTTGTCATGTACGCTGTTTTCCCTTTCAAAGCAACAGCCATGGTGCGGCACCAATGAACCACGACTGGATGAGAAAAAAAAGAAGACAGGAGGTTTCTGTGTGTGTGGGTGCTGAAGAGGAAGCTGCTTAGAGAATGCCTCCAGTATGGAGATAGAGTGTAGCAAGCGATTTGTCACAACTCTGTTGGCCACACAGCCTTGTTTGGGTACTGACCATGAAGGCCCAGATTTTCACCATTGCCCCCCTACAAACATATAGAGGCTCCCATCCACGGCCACATATGAACATGCAAAAATACAATTACAAATTTAGAAATGTTGAAAAAAACCACAGGAGCGATTCGGATATTATAACTCGGCGAGCTCCAACTCTCTTTATACAGCAAAATAACAATTTGGGATTTAATTTCTCAGGTAAAAAAAAGATGTATTCATGCCAGCCAAAAAAGAAAAACACTAAAACTAATTAGGTCTTTTACAAGGGGGGGGGGGGGAGAAAACTTCCTCAAAACCTTCCCCTCAGAGGTGACAAATACACATAAACCAGTCTGATGACCTCACACACCTTTAAAACCCTGTTACATGCTTCAGTCCGGGAGAGCTCTGTAATGGTGCCTAAACCGAATGTAACTTTGCCACTTTGGGAATGTTTCTGCTTTCAGCCAAATTAAAAAAGCAGCTCGTTTAGATGATGCAATTTGTCAAATCGGCGCCAAAAAGATCCCTGTGAAACGAGGAAATGCATCTAATTTGTGGTCTCATCTAGCCTACAAACTGTGGCCTGCAAGATTATTTCCATTGTGACTTTTCTTTGTTTTATTATTTTCTTAACAACAATGGGTGTGGCAATCAGTGACAGACACAAATATTTTCGCCATGGAACAGTGTGTGAGCAGTGCTGCAGACAGTGGACAGCGTCTGGTGCTGAAACAGAGCACTGCAGCAATAGTTATCAACAGAACCACCTGCAGTTTAGCCTTTTTGCCTACAGAAAAGTGCAAGACAGTTTTTTTTTAGTTTTTTTAACTTCCAGTACGACTTGGCTACATAATATATAACGACAGGCTTAGCACTTGTTTAAGAAGACTTTAAAGATCACAGAAAATGATTGTAATTGTTTGAATTGAACAAAGGAAATATGCAATAATACAACAACAAGTATTTTTAAGCAGGTACTAATTAGTCCTCTGAGTGTGTAATGTTCTAAAACCTCCACGCATATTTTAACTTTGTAAAAGAATGTGAATGTATTCTGCTTTTAAACTTGAGGGCAGACTGAGCTTTGGATCTCTTAAGTTGTCACAGATGCATACAGGGGATGCAAACACAGTCATGCACTGACAGTATACGCTCACACAAGCACACATACACACACACACACACACACACACACACACACACACACACACACACACACACGCTCCTATCAGTCCTCATATCTACCAGTCTTGGGTGAGAGATGATTTGAGACGGCTCAGTGTTTTGATCATTAGTTTGGACTCATGGAGTGCTGCAGCAGTAAAAAATGAGACTGCTATCTCATGGCCACCTGCTCATTTAATAAGAAAAAGAACAATTCCCCATCACAGGATGGATCGGCTCCCTGATACACGGGGAACAAACCATGTTGGTGTGTGTGTGTGTGTGTGTGTGTGTGTGTGCACTGTTTTGAGTGTTTATTCGTGCCTGCATGTGTACACATCTAAATTCAATTGTGCCTTTACCTGTCTGTGGATATATTATATAAACACAATAGAGCTGGGATCAAATAACGCATTAAATCTTCTTTCAGTGCAAAGATCACACAGTAAATATGTGTGAATATATCTGGTAGCAGACAGGGCATGCTTCTATTTGTCTCGTCAATATCTTTGGGGTTACACCTGATAGGACTACGGCCCTTTGCTGAGCTAAAGTAACAACTGAATAGTGTTTGTAACACAATATTCTGGCTCAATAAAAATTGTATAGACTTTATTTATGACCCAGAAATCTGATTGAACCAACGGTTTTCCATGAGTGCTGATGTAGGGTACAATAGCACTGGGACTTTTGATCATAATGTATCACTCTGCTTCAGCTAGTGGTTCTGATTTATGTTAATTAAAGTATCATCTAAAAGTAATTGTCTAGATTCATCAAGATGGTACACACATTTCACCACAACAGACCATTTCACTGGTTGCATGGTAAATGGAAACAAACAGATATGTACATTATATGAAGTACTGTGGCTTGTCTGCGTTAAAATTTAGACAACGACAGGGAAATGCTTGGTCGCATAGCAACAGCCCACTTCTAGTGAAGTTATAGAATCATTTGTGCTGCTGGAGCAAAATGTATGGTTAAAAAGTGTAGCTGCTTTTTATCTTTCTTGTCATAATACATTGGTCATTGAACTGTTGTGTAAAAGCCATAGACTGTTTAAACCTTGGGTGTAGTTTCAGTGATGTCACCCAATGATTTCCGAAGCGGCTCTAATTGAAAATGGAAATGCTGTCTCAAATTAATTTTGCCTGCCTGCCAGTCAGTTGAGCCACACCCCTTAGTATGCATAACTCCTAGCTCTAATATAATCAATACAGATGAGTTATAAAAAAAAACTTCACCTTTACCAGGCTACAAACATCTTTATCTGCTGTCATAAAGGCTTCGTTAACATGGGTGTGACAGTGACTTCTGGAGCTTTTGCTGGCAGCCTCAAGGGGACATTGAGGAAGTGCAGTCTTTTGCACTTCCACATTAGCTTCGTTTTTCGACACCAGATGTTCCCACTTGGTAAAAGCCATATCAAAGGGGGGGGGGGGAGGGGGGATGCTGTTGTGCTGTACATAAGCATGCTGTGATTATCTTCCGGCCGCAGCCTTATGCCTGTGACTGAATCATAGCAATGCTGATAATCAGGACATCATTCCTTCTAGTGTCATATTTCCATATTGTATTTGAGTAATCAGTACATGCCGAGATGGGCAAACGTTGTAGGAGTACTTAGGAGCTTGTTGCAGACCTGCACATTTAATTGACCTTTATGAACCATATCAACCTCTTCTTTGATTATACAAGTGTTTTTCCCCACCCCCATCCCGACCCTCAGCTACAGTTCCTTAAACTTGATAATGATATTCTTGACTCTATTTATAACTATCATGTCCAGACATTTGAGCAAGCACGCCTCTTAAAAAACACATTACAATTGAAAATGGAATTGCCATTGCAGAGTTGATCGTCTTAGTATTTCTTCTTCATGCTTGGCTATCTTCTTCATGCTTGGCTATCAAAGAAAGCACAAATGCAGTTTTAGTTGTTGACCCTTGCTATCTGCTGAGCTTTTATCTTTGTCAAATTTTCGTACATTCAGCTTGATACACATCTAAATTAGTGTTATTGATCAAGCTAAATACAGTAGATAGCAGATCAGAAAGGTTTACAACTGTTATATATTATTTGGACTGGGTATAACAAAAGGGTTTATTACATGAGATTGAAAGATTTTCAAGTATTTCCTTTTTACGATTTAGAGACAGAGATGAGCTTGTACTCCTACTCATGTATGTGAACATTTGTCGGTTTGGTTATGCCTATTTGGCCTGTAGCTTCCTGTTGTTGTCTTTGCGTGTGTGCTATTGGATATGTGTGAGCCCACCTATAGAAACCAGCATGACTCCAGGCCAACGCAGCATGGTGCTCCTTGGTTAAGGGATCCAATTGTCATGCCAGAACAGTAGGTGGATCATTTACCCGACCACCAGTGATGCCGAGATGAAAGCAGAGAGAGTAGATCTGCCAGCCTGGTTTTTCTTTCGGCTCTGCGATGAGCCGACAAACAGCAATCGACCAGATTTGTGTTTGGATTTGTTGGAGAAATAGGTGGAGGTGCTTTTGCTGAAGGCAGCATAGCTAAACCAAAGGTTTGTTCAACTGAACCTTATAGCTCTAACCAACTTACAACATGTATTCTTCCCTTTTCTTTCTGCTGATATGTTTAAGCTGCATATTAGTTTAAGTTTATTTTCCTTTTTTTCACCCATATCACCACATGTTTATATCCTGGATAGATATCTGAACATGCATGACGTTTTGGATCTAGATGAATGGAATTTAATTTATGGTTCGCATAACATGCAAAGATAAATGGTCAAAGATGCTAAAGCACAACACTGCACATTTTACTTTTGGTAATTTGTACCATTTATTATAAAGAAATATCAACTTACAAACGGGACATCAGGATGAAGTTGAGCTGGCTCTATTTTTTTGTTTTTAGTTGTGCAGCTCATTTCTAGGTTAGGATTCTGTCACTGTCTTCCTTTGTGTTTTAACTAGAGACCTAATTATCCAGGGAGGTCTTGTCCCCCTCAATACAAACAAACATGGTGATTAAAACTGATCAAAACATTGAATAGAGCTGTTTCGTGTTTCAAACTCAGTGTTTCTCCAATATTCTTTGGCAATGAGTGAACATTCATTTGTCTTCTTAAGATCACAACACTAAAATGGGTAACTCATCAAATATGTGTTTTTAATCAATCTTATGTGACACAGGAATAACAGCTCTGATTGTCCCATTGTGAACAGATGTAGGGGTGAAGAGCCATGTTACAGCAGATACATTAAATAGAGTTGAGAAGAAGAGCAATTAGAGGTGAGCTGATAGCCATGTCAGCAGTATTAACTTATTTGATCCTTTTCCAAACAGCATATGAATAATTGCTTGTTTTATTTCGGGGATGATGAGTCACGGAGCCCTTCCCCCATCCCTATTTCACAGCCCTGAGGCTGAACGTGAGGCGGCAGCCTATAAGAGCACTGATTTTCTAGATAAGAGAGCCAAGTCTGGCACATCTTCATTGATTTCTGTACTCTGTGCTTGTGTAGGCTCCGGCTGTGAGAGCTAGAGAATGAGGGCGTGTGAAGGGGGAAAAAAAGTGGACATCTCATCCGTTCCCATTCGGCGTTTTGGACACCCACATCTTCATTGAAGCTGCTGCGATCATGATGCCTATATGAGGAAACAGAACCCACACGGTTTGCCTCGCCAAATGCCCACTAGAGGAGAGCCTCTGGATGCAAGCCCAAGTGAGAAAAGAACATGTCATTCTTGTGGTAAACACCAGGGGGCAGTAGCAGTCTTCCCGGCCCTTCCATGAACCTCAACCCAACTGTGTGTATGTGTGAGAAAGAGATCCTCAGCAGCATCTTCTCCTCCACAATTCTCAGTCCTAAAAAGCCTTTTTAAAAAGGCTGTAGAAAAATTCATCGTGCTTTCAAACTGACCTATTTTGGGAGATTGGTTGCTTGGCTTCCCTGAATACGCGGACCCACCCACCCCGCACCCCCATTCCCTCCCCCGTTATCCTGATGAGGATTTTGAGAAGACACAGGCAATATTGGCAAGTTGCTGGGGCAGATTTTAAACACACGGAAGCACCAGCAATAGTTTTTGAGGGTTGTTGCTAAAAATAGAGCGGTAATACCCGACATGTCTCTTTATTTTCCATAAATTACCTAGAGAACATATGGCACCAGCAGAAGCTCTTTCTTCTTTTCCTCTTTTCTGCCTTTTCACAAAGCTTCTTGGAAGTCCAAACATGCCACCATTGCTGGGTGAGAGCACTGCATTTCTGACGACAGGCACCGTAGTAAACACAGTAATCCCCTCCTCCATGTTTTCAGGATTAATATCATCTTTATTCATAAGCATAGCGGAAGACTGCTGTCGTGCTTGTGAATGCAACTCACACACACACACACACACACACACACACACACGCACGCACGCACGTACGCACACACACACGCACACACACACACACACACACACACACACACACACACACACACACACACACTCATATGCCGATTTGGCAAGTGCAAATAACCATTTAGTGTCATGGCATGCAAACCGGCTCCAGCACACACGTGTGTTCTTTCCATTATGGCATGATGTGTGGGTGGCGGATTGATTTGGTCCAGCAAGAGAGAAACAATCAGATCAAAGAGGAAGTGAGATCGAGAAAAAGCAAGAGGGGGAGAGGAGAAGGAGAGAGGGACGGGGTGGTGGGGTGGGGTGGGGGGCTCTTCCACTTTGACTTGATGGATTTAACTCCCATTCAAAGGGACAGACTTATGACACATGGGAGCGAGAGAGAGAGAGAGATACGCTTTTCCTTCCTTTTATCTACAGAAGTACTACTTTGTCTCCTCACACACACACCACCACCAGACACACAACACACACAAAGGGGTTTCAAAAAAATCATTGCACTCTACTGTCCTTTCACTGTTCTCTAAACACGCACACACACACACACACACACACACACACACACACACACACACACACACACACAAAGATCCTCCCTATCTCTCCTACTCCCCTTTCCATCTCCCCGTCTTGTCTTTCAGAAATGGCTCCTGCTAACAAGCCAGGGGGCTCGGGGGTTGCATTAGCTAGGTCTTCGGCCCACTCTCCCCATCACCGAGCTTGAGGAAGAGTTTTCAGAGCACCGCTATCTGTCTGATTGCTCGCGTGATAAAATAATAACGCTGTTAAGGGAGGAGGAGTATCATCATGACGGCCTCTGGGAGGGGCACACGTTGGGGTCCTGGCGGTTTGTGCTCCTCTGATTTCCCTGCATGTTCTGATAAGACACAGGCTTAGTACGGGGGCTTCTAGGTGTGAGTTTGTAAGGTGTCTTGGCATTTTGTGCAAGCAAAGTTTGTGTTTGTTATTTTGTGTGATCGGTCTTGGGCAAGGATAACCTTAGCAGTCATTATCACTCATAGTGGAGACCATCATTACAGCCCTGCCTGCACCACATTGCTCCTCCACCTCCCTCCAGTAACTCACTGCTAATACCCACAATGCTCTGAGACACACTGGAGGCTGCAGCCGGGAGCAAGGGACAACACACTGTACATAATATGAGACTAGGATGCTTTGCTCTGCTCAGAAAACATTCAAGATATCACACATTTTTAGTTGTAAGTTCATCCACAGCAAACACACATCGCTCTCTGTCTCTCTTGGTATTGTTTCCGTCTGAGTGAAAGCTGCTTACAAGCTGCTCCAGCAGTTTACAAATCTGTCTCTGGGAAACAATTTCACTCTAACAGACCTCCCTCACGTCCATTGTTTCTCAGTCTTCTGTGTTCTGTGTGAGCATTACAGCCAGCTCACCCCCTTGATCTCACTTTCTGCACCGAATGCATTGTTCCCTGATGGAAGCTGCAGAGAGGATCCACTGCTTTGAGATGTAAATGCTGCACGTGCTAGACTTAGCGCACACATAGATTAATAATTCTATCTACATTTCAGCTGTAGTTGTCTGGATTTATCCAATTCCTTTTGCAGTGCTGATGGAAAGATTGCAGCTGCTAGTCAAAGGTTTAAAATGTCAGATGATATAAGATAGTTTTGCGTGTGGAACTCCACTTTGCAGCGGCACAAACGCATTAAAGGATGAATTTATTTCATGAAGCTGCAGTGCTCATATCATCATCCAATTTCTGATGTGACTAATACAACGGTGGGATCAGGTTCCTGTTTTTTTTTTTTGGACCACAGTCAGTTTTGTGTAAAAAAAAAAAAAAAACACCCCCGCTACTCACTGGCAAGTTACACATCAGAGGCATAAAAGAGGAAAAAACTACTATGAAATCATGATATATATGCCACACAGCAGGAGGGCGAAGCTTTTGTCACACAACAAAGTGAACCTTTCCCTTCCTTTTTTCACTATTTGTCAAAAAGTAATCCTGAAAGGCGGAAAGCTGTCATCTAGCTCTTATTGCAAAGTTGAAATATAGTCTTTTAAAATACAACCATATTATTATTCATGAGTGACACCAAATCACATTTCACCTAAATTTTAATGTTGACAGAGGAAAAGTGGTGGGTTGTGCATAATGGTGTTCCAGACAGTCAAAGTTCTGATTATCTTGCTGCGAGCCTGGAGAATAACAAGTCTCACCAGCCCACACAGGCAACACGGACAACTACTACTAATGCTTTTCATGTGCTTTCAACACAGTTTAATGAGCACTCGAACTGTTTAACACACTGTTTTGAATAGCCTGGGCTGAAGCCAGTGAAACTTTTAGACTTCCTTACTCTATAATACAGTGAAACTGATGGATGAACTTCAATGACTCATTCAATATCATCAACATAGAAACACACACCCCCGGGGATTCTCACTTGGAGTGGAACCTGCTCTCCTTTTCAGTACAAAAAGAGAAAAACTGTCGTCTTGGATCTTTAGCTGCTAATTTATTTGTAATGTGGCACATACAAATAGAGAAAAGGGCACGCAGAATGCTGCAACAATGGTTATTATCGTAGTTCATTTGACAATGACATATACAGACAAACCTACACTGAGTGTGTTTAAACACTTTCCTGCTTGTTTTCTTCCCTGTTTGTAGTTCCACTTCACACAAGAAAAGGAAAAATGAGCTGGAAATTTCTCCATACGGCGGCTCCGGCTCCAGCAGGAAGCAGGCAATGAGGTGTAGCCGAGGTTTGTGAGACTATTTCTAAAAGTAAACAGACGCATTCGGGACCATTGGGTCGCATCTGTCTCTGTCTGCGAATCTGCCTCGGTGTCTTTTTTCCACACACAGTCTAGAAAATATTCACCGACACGCACGCTCACACATAAAAATCCGTCCAGTTCTCTATCCCATCATCCCAATTCATGCTCCCTTTCCATTGTTTAATCACTGTAGAGGATTGTGGGACACATAGAGCTGATATAAAAAAATAAAAAAACATAACAGTTATTGAGAGAGCAGATATTGGCTGGGATGAAGTCGACGCACATTTCAGCCTCAAAAGTCCCGACCTCGGCCGACCTTGAGGTAGTGTAAGAGCGAGATACAGAAAGCTGTTTGCCTCTCTCTTTCTCTCTCTCTCTCTTTCTCACACACACACACACACACACAGACACGCACACACACGCACACACGCACACACACACGCACACACACACACTAACCTACTTGTTTTTTCAATTTTCCTCCCTTAACCCCGCCTCATAAAAACACTGTTTTCTCTAATCCTTCCAGTTCTTGTGCTGTCGCTTCCTCTCCCTGCATCTGTCACGCACACACACATACACATACACACACACACACACACGCACACACACACTCACACCAGACTAATCTCATCAATTGTAACACCTAACGGAAATGAGTCCCTGCCTGCCATTACCAGCTGCTACTTGTACCAGAATTTATTACACGTATACATTTCAAGATTATAAATGAACATTTCTTTTGATTGTCTCTTCAGTCAGAAGATGTATGTATACTGCAAACGTGAATAAGCTAACAGCAAGCCTTTATATCATACTCTGTAAACCTGGGGCCTTGGTCGACTGGTTATCTCTCAACTGAAAAGCCAGGATAAGAATAGACTGATGTAAACAAAGAATATTTGAGTTTTAGCTTGGAAATGTATTGAGCTACCTCAACAAAGCTTGTCTGGCTTTAGAAAATATTGCAATTTTGATCAGTTGTGTCTGAAAGTGAGAGGTATCTGCAGTTATGGAGGTAGCTAGAGCCGAGCTTACCAGAACTATGATGCCTTCTCCTTTCTGTGTGAGGCTAGCAGCTTTAGACTATGTTATTTGTTACTTGCAAAACACACCAGAATAAATCAGTCCAGTGTCATTTGCAAGGTTAAGACAGAATAACTTCTAGAAAAGTAAAACGATACTTACAGGTTGTAGAACTTAGATGTCCATCTAAAGTCCATCAAAGTGCAGTGCTTAATGTGTTAGGTCCTCTTCAGACAAATCCATTACTGTTTCATTAAAAAGGGGAATCACAGGAAAGGATGCTTTTGCTGTTTCCATAAGCAAAACAGAAAAAAAATACCATAACCCATATTACCATTAGGCAACCTTTGTTTCTATCCTTTAATAAGACCAATAGGAACACTTTCTAAATGAGTAGTTATCTCAATGGCACACATCACTTCCTCATACCTACACACTTTTAACAGATATTGACATGACATCAATAGCCTAAGAAAAAGTGGGTGTGGTCTTTTGCTTTCATCAGACGTTCAGGCGTGTACTCTGGACTCCTGGGTCAAAGGCAGTTATATGTTTGACCCATCCTTTTCTCCTGTAACCATGGTAATGATGACAGATCTCTTCAATTAAATATCAATTAACCTTGAGAAAGATGATTTTTTTTTCATAAAATTCAGAAATACTGGAAAAAACAAGCCAAGTACAGTATAAAGGGATGCTATTCTATCTGGACTTTTTGACCCGATAAGTTGACGGGACAAGTATTTTGTAAAATATAAAAGGTATAGCAACCGGCCAAGTACAGATGTTTTTAAATCCGTAAATGATCACCATCTAAGATCGATAAACTAGCTGACCATCTTTCCTGTCTATCTACAGCTGTTGTGTCGCAAGTAGCGCCTGAACACACACTGCAGCTAATCAGAGAGAGTGATGGAGAGACAAGTCTGCTGTTATTCATTTCCCTACCTTCACAGATGTTCACGTTTTGTGCATCTGATTGCTGCAGATGTTATTCTGTACTGTCATAGTTTTACCACGTCAATAATAACAGCCTTCCCAACTAGCGACTTCCCTGTTATGATAATGAAACCGCAAGTGTCTGGGAAACACTTGTCCACAAATTTTAAATACCATCATTGTGCTAGTTGAAATATTGATATTTAAAGAACAATCAAGAATAAATCTAAATGTAGCTTAAAAAAATTAATTTGCAACGTGATTACCTTTTGAAAAATAGAATCGCCGCAAAATGAGGCGACGCCTGCAAACTAGTTCAGGCACTCAACTGGAGCTGCACTGATTTCACACTTGACATGCGTCATTTTCCACAATCACCTGACATCACCCCTTTCCAATTAGCAGTGTATTTAAGCTGC
The DNA here is from genome assembly GCF_963584025.1 of Labrus mixtus. Taxonomy (NCBI): domain Eukaryota; kingdom Metazoa; phylum Chordata; class Actinopteri; order Labriformes; family Labridae; genus Labrus; species Labrus mixtus. The sequence continues at coordinate 19,257,449 of NC_083616.1, forward strand.
AAGATTCCCGGTCCCTCCCTCTGGTCTTTCATTGCCAGCTCTGACTTACACCAGTATTACACTCATGTTTAGCCCCATCACCAGCCCAGCATCTACCTGTAGGCTCTGACTGAGGGCGGTGGGGGGGGGGGTTGGGGGGTTAAGATATCATCCCATCAAATGCGAGGACTGTTTCGGTCAGAACCTAGACGCCATACAACTACGTTCTGCCACAACTGATATTTGTAATAAATAGAAACGTCAGTTGAGTTAAAACTTTCCAGTATGCAGCGAAATAAATGTTTGGTACTGAAGGTGTTCTCGTGGGGTTGGATTTCTCCCCTGTATCTTAAATTGTCTTTTTTTGCTTTTGCCTATTGCTATTAGGCACAACAGATTTCTTCTCTGAGAATATTATATGGTATATGTTTTGTCGGATTGATAAATGTGTGTAATAAATGTGTTAAAAAAAAAAAAAGGTAGAAAACACACCTCATGTCCCTGTAAGAACGATGCTCTTCTGTGATTTTAACAACCTAAAACACAAACTTAACCCTGGAATGATGTAGCTCCCTAATTAAAAACTTAAGTCTTTGCAGAAAACAAAAATTGCCCCAAGCTTTCGTGAAATCCAGCACTGCTGAAATGTTAACAGAAGGTCTAAATGAATAACTAAGCTGTGGCATGTAGGAGTAACCTGACAAAAAGTTGCAAGGATTAAAAGGTCATGTATTGCCTCGACAACAGTGGTGAAGAAGCTGTTGAGCTAAAGAACAGTCGGAGGGAAAGAGAGAAAAGGGATTAACCATCTCTTCTCGGACAGCGGGATACCGTATACGTGTCTGTTTGCTTGGGGAGGTGTGTGTATGTGTATGTGTATGTGTTTGTGTGTGTGTGTGTGTGTGTGTGTGTGTTTGTGTGTGTGTGTGTGTGTGTGTGTGTGTGTGTGTGTGTGTGTGTTTAGGGATAGCATATCTGTATCCTGCTCACTTCCTCTGTGCATGTGGGAAGCAGTCAGTAGGTGGAAGGTGGTCTGGCATTTAAGTCCTTGACACTATCAGCGGTGTGTGTGTGTGAATGAGTGTCAGGAGTGTGTGGGCGCGCAAGCGTGGGCGAGACGAGGAGGAGGAGAACGAGGAGGAGGACAAGGGTGTGTTAGTGTGTGAGTGGTCTGGAGAGGGGGCTGGCAGGGGGAGAGGGCAGGGGGGGGGGGGGGGGGGGGGATTCTCACTGAGGCACAAAGCAGATGGTGCAGATGTGAGTGGGTGTTCTCCGTCTCAGCAAGGCCAGGTTTATCCAGCAGCCGTGCAGAAGACGAGGGAAGGGAATCGTCCCTGTCTCACTCTCCATTGAGGAGTCCCCCGTGCTTACTAGCTCATTACCAGCCTCGGGCTCAACTGTGGACATTTGTATGTATACAGCACAGTTGGCAAGCTTCCAGGCCTCATATTGTGGCAAAGTTTAGCTCGGCCACAGAACAGATTCTGAATTCTGTGAGGTTTCAGAGTGATGCATCACCATCTCACATCGCTCATTACACGGCAGAGAAGAGGGTTTAGGTGTAGGATGAGGATGAGGAAAAAAAAGCTTTGGCAGATTGTAGCTATTTCTAAAAGGAGGTGTTGAGTGTCGAGGTGTGATGCTGCTGACAGCATATAAAGCTTGATTTAGTATCATCTCACAAAGCACAGTACACATCCAAAGGAGCAAACTCATTATTATTCATCCATCTTGGAGTCCAAGTCACTAATCATTTCCCATGTAGCTTTTTGGGCTGCCTAGAAGTCGACCAAGTGTGAGTGGAGGAAAAGCGTTTTAGTCGGCCCAGGTTTAATTGGTCAGGTATTGAAGGAGGTGCACCTTGTCTTGTTTTCTGTGCGTAACATACACGTGTGAAGTGGTCTGGCAGGTTTGTAAAGGAAACTCCTGATTCCCACCCATGGGTGAGTTCCAGAAAAGTAGAAGGATGTACAACAGTGGAGCACATGATTTCCATAGGTTTCAAACAAGCTGAGGTTCAAGTTTTGAGTCTGTGAAAAAGGTTAGCATGAACAGAGCCTGGGGTGTTTTTAAGGTGCCATGTGGTGGGTTATGTAACTTAACAGCGGGGCATGAGTATTAGGATTATAGGGCACAGTGAGGGAGAGGCGGGTGTTTCCTCACTGAACGCTTTTCCTTTTCATTTGGGCACAAGAATCTTGTGTTTATTACAAATGTGAGATTCATGCAAAATTGCAATGACATCTTGAGACCGCTCTTCACACTTTATTTGCTAGTTAGCAGGGATGTGTGTAATTATACAATTTAACAATGTAATGTCGTCACCCTTTATAATTGGCACCGGAGTTATGGTAGGTTAAGAATATTTTCATTGATATAGGCCAGGGGTCTCCAGCCATTTTTCATCAGAGAGCTACTATTAAGAGGTACAAGCTCACCTAAAAAACGTTAAATGTTAAATTCCCTCTACAAAGATTCACAGAGTCAAATAAAGACCACACCAACACCATCCAAAAAAACCCAACCAACTGGGCAGCATCACTTGAGTCATCCGACTAGTAATATTGAATTGAAGACTACTTACACCTTGTCCTTTCCTGCCCTAGCTTCCCACTGTATCTGCAGAAAGCAGAAACACTCCCTGTGACACGGTGTCGGCACCGAGCTGCACAGCTTATTAGTGGACAATATTTCAGTCTTACTTTTGAGGTCCCTGAAACACATCTCGGCCACTGAGTTGAATCACGTCTTGTATTTTGCAAGCATGTTAGCCACTTAAAATGATGCAACGTTCGCCCTCTTCATCACTTTGGTGAAAATAGATTGCTGTCTTTTTAAGTGTTGCTTACAGCTGGCCCACCGACCTTTTCAGTTTGTTACAGAGAATTCCTGAGAAAAGTTACTTTGGACTTGTGTGTAGTGTCGCTCCACGTTAAATTTTTTGCCAACTGAAACACAGATGAGGCACACAGACTTGTCCTTGACACTCCATTACCCACTCCTCATGGAAATGTGTGTGTGTGTATGTTTTTTGTTTTTTTTCTGAAATGTGGCACAGCTTTTAAAAAATTGTGTATAGTCCTTTTAACCCTGCAATGCAAAAAATGTGCCAATAACACACAAAATATGCATTTTAATAATTCATTTAATATAATTAACCTGCAACAACTTCAGTTTCTGGTCAGGTAAGAATGTCTTTAGTCCTGGACCTAGATGCTTTGGTTGACAACTTTGTGAAAATAGCAAATCATCAATAAATGTATGAAGCAATTACTCCTCTAATCAATTATTCAATGTTGCAATGAATTAAGCATCCACACAATCAGCCACACATGAGTCAGTCAATCACTGTTGATCAAACAGAAGCCTCTGACTTATCTCTCCTAGCACCATTCTGTCCTTCTCCTATCTCACTAGATAAGCAAGATGGGGGAAAACACTGTAGAGGTAACTGTAGAGATGTTCCTGCCTGCAGGGTAGCCTGGGGCCAATTTTCATCATTACATTCATGTTTTAAAGTATATTCTACTGGGGCCTCTCCTTGACACATCGGTGGCATTTTCACTTGTGTTAGGTATGTGGCTGCAATCAGAATGAACAGTCAGAGGTAATGAAGCATGAAGAAATCCTGTATTTGCTGAATACATAGTCATGGCTAACCAGGCTTGAGCTATCATCCCAGTGTAGCTGGCTGGCTGCATGTTATGGGCTTCTTCCATTAGATTATTCCAGGTGGCATTTAGTAAAATGTCCCATTTAACCTTTATTGAGTACAGCAGCAACATCAGCAGAACTCTTTCTTTTTTATTTTAATTGAGTTTTGAGTATTGCTCCCTTGGATTGAACTTCCCAGTGTTTCATCAATTTGTAAAGAAAAACAAAAAAAAGTAATTTCATGTTAACTTAGTTATTAATCATTATCAAGCATATTGAACAATGTGGGTGTCAATGTAAAGTAGATATGGCTTTTATTAGTTTTATGAAGACAGAAATACATTCAATGTATGAGATTTTAACACAATGTGCCTGGGAAAAACAATAAATGTAATAAGTTTTATATATATATATATATATATATATATATATATATATATATATAGGCCTGGCGATATGACTAAAAATATTATCAAGATGAAAAATTCCATTTCAGCTGATATGGATATAAAGATTCTTTCCAATTTAAAGGATGATTTTTGCTCCTGATTGATAAGTGAAGAAATCAGATTGTGGTTTAACCTTCTTGACTGTCAGAACTTGACAAACTACATTTGAACAGAGGAACATTTCTCAATCATAAGTACAGTGCACGGTGCTGGAAAACGCTGATATGACAGTTTGCTGCTGGGCAGTAACATAGCTTACTGGCCAGCTGCTTGCTGAGGATCCACGAACACTCGCTTGGGATGTTCGGTCATTTCATGCTTTCGTTGTGTTCTAAGCTTAATATTTACAGTCTATGGTTCTAACGGGTCATATTGTTTCAAATGGTGGAAAAGGTTTGTGCTGTTGCTCATTTTAGCTGCACTTGTCTCCGGCACAGTTAACAGAGCACGTTACTCTGTTTTTTGTCAGACTGTAAATATCCAAAATGTCTCCAAACTCCTGCAGCTGAGCATCCTTTCTTATTGACAAAGTTTTCTCCTGCTTTGAGCTGCTAGGATAATTTTTGTTTTCAGTGTCCCTATCGCTCAGCTCCTTATTTCGGATGTGTTTCCATTCCACTCCAAACAACTGTAAGCCTGCCCACCCATATCCCTGCGACATGATTGGCTGTTCATCATCTTTTTCTTCTTCTCTTTAAAGTCTATTCGTTTCATTGAACTGTTACATTGTAAGCATAGATTATTCCAGCATTGATGATTAAATATTACATTTAAATGATCAATTCATATAATAACAGTTTATATATTCATTTACTTGTCAGTTTCATGCATTATTTAGATGCAATATAAATTGCCCCTTTTAATTCAGCAATTTATTTATTGATTAAAATGAAACTCTGAATAAGTTATTAATTATTCCTCGGTCACTTTCCAGATACTTTAGCTCAACCTACACAGTGCAGTGTATTTGAAGTATAAAATCCTAAACTGGACATGCTATAGAGTCATTATGAAATATCTTAGAAATAAAGTCATGGTTAAACTAGAGATGAGTCAGCCGCCTAATTAGGAGGGAATGCAACAAAAACATGTCATCTCGGGGTTATTGCCTGTTGGTTTGTTTTTTTTGGAAGGGGGGATTTTCAGCTTGATGTAAAGGCAGTGGAGCTTAGCATTTATTTCTTCTCAACCACAATAGAGTCTGCAAAGTGAATGCTATCAATGTTAGATGTAATTTTAATTTTAATAATCTAATTGAATCATTGGTACTGGTCAGCAAATGACTGAAACCCTGCCAATAAATTGTTCATTTTGTTCTGCTAGAGGGCAGACAAAATCTTACAGTCTTTTTAATTGACCCAGTAAACTGTGATCTAATCTATCTTTATTACAGCCACATTACAACATAATAACCAAACCGATTAACCCACTAAATTGCACTTTACCACCATCTGATATGCATCAGTGTGTGTCAGATTAGATGTGGCCACTGCTGCAATATTCTCCTGCTTTATCAAAACTTTAGCCTGTGGTCATTCCTCGTTTCCTTTCATCATCTCAGTCTCATTATACTTATCATCCTCCTTCCTTAATTTCCTTTTCTGTATATTTTATCTGTCTTTTCTCTTTCTTTTCCCTCCCTCCCTCCCCCTTTAACCCTCAGAGTAAAACCCATAGGTTACCCCCCATCCCCTTTCTCACATAAACAAGGCTCCATGTGTTTCAGGGGACAGGCGCTGAAGCCTGAGAGCAGTAATTTGTTGATTTATGATTGATCAACCCACAGTTTCCAGCCTTCCAGCTAACATAAGTGAACAGGCAATGAAGAATCTGACTGACAAAAGAAAAAAGAAGTATTGGATGAAAATGACAGACCAGAGGCTCCGATGTTTGGCAAGACGTTTTTAAACAATTAAGACCATTCCTGTAGAGATATTCTTTGACCTTTCATTTAAAAGTACACATTTCGATGTGTATGCCGATCTTTATCATTGTCCCATAGTTCCCCAAACATGGCCAATTCCCAATTGCCCATCTAGACCTATCTAATCTCTTCCTCCATATTGCCCTCTACTGCTTTGGGTGACCAGTTTCTTCTGAACATTGAGGGGTCAATTGGTGGTCTTACAGCCCCTAAAATTGCCCTCCATCTGAGTTTTTTTTTCTTAAAGCAGAATTAATTGTAATTAAAACCGCAAGCGGTGATGAAGGGCCCTCGCACCCCTGTGCATGTCAGGGTGTGTTGCGACCGCGGGAGTGCAGCAGCAGCGGAACGTGGCTAAGCAGCAGGCCGTGCAGTCCGATTTGTGTAAAAGTCGTACTATGGTATGCTGAAATAGGCAGTGTAATGAAGATCACAGAAAATTTTGACATAGAGCAGTTCAGGATGGCACTGTCATGATAGCTATGAAATATGGAGGAAATTGAGCATTGTATATAGGGTGTAGTACTTATTCTTTGCAGTAGGGGGCGCTATGGTTGAAGTTGACTATTGTTATGTCAATGTGTTCAGAGGCGAACCCTGATCATACATGTGAAATTTCAATGAGATCAGACAAAGTATCTGAGATGCAGTACCGCCTCTTTCCAGTGGGGGGGGGGGGGGGGGGGGGGGGGGGGGGGGGGGGGGGCTATGTTAATGAATTAATTGTATTAGGTTAGATGTGATCAGGCCAGTACTGACATTGTTCATTTGAAATTAGGTGAAAATCTGACATTGTATATGGGAGGTAGTACTTATTCTTTGCAGTAGGGGGCACTATGGTTAAACTTTATAATTGTTTTGTCATTGTGTCCAGAGGCCAACCCTGATCATACCTGGGAAATTTTAAGCAGATCCGAGAAAGTATGTATGATGTAGTACTTAGTCCTTGCATTAGGGAGCGCTATGGTTAAACCTTATTATTATTGTTTTGTGTCACTGTGTTCAAAGGCCAACTCTGATCATACCTATGTAATTTCAAGAAGCTCAGATGAAGTATATAAGAGTTACAGCCACTTCCTTTTTGATGGCGATGTGATTTGTGGACTTCCTGTTGAGTTTTGGGCGTGGGTTGAAGAGGCTTTTTTGTAGGTTTTGTCATGTTGGAAATGCATAGTAAAATTGAGAATTGTAGGTTCAACGTGCTGCGGGAGCTGACTGTTTGAAATATTGTAGGGGGCACCACTGACCCATTAAGCCACGCCCACTCACTTAAATGGTATAAGATGTTTGACTTTACTACCAGGATTATATGTATGAAGTTTCGGGACAGTACGACTATGTTAAGCCCGTGAAAGAACTCCTTCCTGTTTGATGGCGAGCGACGCGTCCGTATGGCGACAGCGTTGGACGTAGGCGTTTGAGCTTGAAAGTGTTATATGGCCAAGGTGTTAACATGGTCCACACCAATTTTGAGGGGAAAATGAGCTACCGTGTAGCAATGGCTAATGTTAATTGAGAAGCAGTAACTTCCTGTTGTCAACAGGTGGCGCTGTGACCAATCAAAAAATGTCAATCATGGATGTGTTCAGGGCGGGTCCCGTATCATGCATGAGAAATTTGAATATGATTGAACCCTAGATGGCAGAGATATAAGCATTTACTTTTTTGGCAACTTGACAAAATGCATTTCAAACTTTGAACGCACACCACGGCCACGTCCTTTGACGAAATAACGTGCAGCGCACAACGAGATATGTTGAGCCTGTCTAGAACGCACTGACACTGAGTTTGCGCCGATCGGATGAGCGCCCTCGGACAAGTGCGTTCAAATAGGAAGGCTGAAATTGGCGATTTTGGGCCATTATTGTGAAATTCAACTTTAATTTGTGGACTTCCTGTGGGGTTTTTTGAAACGCCGCAAGAGGATTTTTAGTCTGTCCCGACAAGCTTAATATGTGTAGTAATTTTGGTGAGTGTATGTGAAAAAAAGCCTTTATGGGGAGGCCATTTTGAAAATTTCAAGGGGGCGCCACTGAGCCATTTTGCGAACTCCGTTTACGAAACCACCAAAATATCAAATTTCAAATTTTTCACGAGACCTGATTTATAATCAATTTAATCTTTCTTGTTAGAAGAACAATTCTCAGAAGACTTGTAATGATAAAAAATATTGACAAACCCCCAAATAACTTGAAATTCAATTCAATTAATCCAGGTAAATTTGATTTCCATCTCAAACACACAAATATATATTTCGTAGATCACCTTCCAGTCATGCAAATGCTAGTATTTGTAATTATTTCCATACAAACACAATTCCACTTTTTTTCAAATCGACAATGGCTGCATGATGCATCAATGCTATTTAGGACCATTACAAAATGTATTTGAAATGGCACACTCTGCATTTATATTTTGACTCTTTCTATGTCTCCAGCTGATTTTCAAGCTGAGGACTCTGCTCACCTTTATGTTATTTGGTGCAGTATGAAGTGGAAGTGAGAAGTATGTCACTAACAGAGCAGGTTTTTTTCTGTCTGCATTTTCTACCCAACAGGACATCTTCAGATTGGGAGAACTTCCAAAAGCACCCCATTATGTATGCAGAGAAGCAGTTTGGTCACACCTGTATGCAGAACACTGACCTTGTTTGCAGCTACTGATTTATAACCACCAGAACCCCCGACTTCCTGTTTGAAACCGTGATGGATACAAGATGTATTTAGTAGTACAGTTGTCTAACATACAAATGTATTGTTGCTGTTACCTAAACAGTTTTGAAAATTTTAAACCACTCTAATACAAAATAATATTATTGTCCAAGGTCCTGAAGTTGCTGCAATAAAAATCAAAGAGCTGGAGTGTGAACGCCTTGAAAGAGACGAGACTACGGCCATTGATGCAAAGGAGAATTTGAAGATGAACGGGCCTTCCTACAAAAGTCTGGTGCTGATGATCAGCAGGCACCACTCACATTTCACAGGGAGAAGCTGCTCCTAAACTTTCTGCCTGCCTGTGTCTACAGCTGTGCATCATCAGCTCAGGTCCATCATAACAAAGCTCCAGGATAGTGTACCCCCCCCTCCAAGCAGCTGAATGTGTAAATAAATGCCCAAATGTGCTTTAGATTTTATTTGTATAGAAAATCAATGTTTGTCTAATAAATAACTATTTGATCTTGATCTCTTCAGCTTTTCCTTCTTATTATATTATCCTATTTTATTATTACCTTTGTTGTTGTTGTTCTGCCCAATGGTGATCGCTTGAAGCTTGAAACCTTGATAATGTTTTTGTTATTTGGTAAATATAAAGAAGAAGAACTTAAAATCAGTGGGCAATGCACACAATTACTAATTGTTATAACCATTACCAGTACAGGACAATTACAGGTACTAAATGCAATAACAACAATAGAGTAGAAGAAAAGGATATCTATTTTATTACGTAAACTGGTCAAAACAAAAGTCTTCAAGGAACTCAACATACAAACTCAACTTGAAATGGCACAAAAATACCGAACAAAGCCACAACAGGTATGTATGTACAAGTCTGTACGACACAGTTTTACACAAGGCAACACACCCTGTAGCCAGGGTACTGTACTTGGGAAAGCATCTCTGATTTTCCAGACGCAGCAGCTTTGATTCATAACTCTGTTCCCCTCTCCCAAGCAGCCATGCTATCATAACACACATTGTCTATATGCTGCAGGCCTGTGATGCTGCTCCACTCCGGGCTCCTGCTCATCACTGATGGTGAGTTGAAGTTTAGGTTGAATCCTGGAATAAAAGGAAAACCGATGTTGAAAAACAAAAACCTCATACAGTTATTACATATACATGGTCGCAGACTAGTTATAATATTGCCCAAACAAGTCGGTATTATGATCCTTCTCACGTCTAATGGGAAAGCAACTATTAGATGACAGAATGAACATCCTTGCAGATTATGTATAACAGATTTAGACATAACGTGAGGCTGCATCATTACCGGTGTCATCATTGTCTCACATTTAGCAGCTTTACCGGTTGCAGAAATGTCTGCAAGTAATGTCTCCGGTTTGCAAACAAATAGATAAATATATCCATCTTACGTTGTCTCCAAAAAGTTTATAACTTTACAAACCGATAACTAGCATGTATACATATAGCTATTTAGCTACGGCCTATAGATATCATGGTAACAGTTGAATGCACATACTCATACTAAACATCGGACTGCAGACATCCAGGTTTTAACAAAATCTGGTAATATTACTGTACCTTTTGAGTCTAATGGTTCTTTATCTTCTCATGGCCCACCCTGGTCTCAGGTATGTCTTGGTCTCTGTTAGCACTTGAGTACAACACTAATCCACAGTATTTTCTATATTGCAAAGTAAAAAGTTGAATATAATAAACACCTTTGTTAGCTCCAGGTTATTGGATGTGATAGAGTGATTGCAGTGCCTATAGAATAAACAGAACAAGTAATCAGGTATTGGGATTTACATATAGTATAGTCCCAAAGCTCTCAGGTCTCAACAGCTGTGAACAGCTGGTTGTGTTGCTAAAAATATGACTTGGCTCTCTCTCGACTGCACTTGAGTTCACGCTTCATTACTGCACTCATTTCGACTGGGAGCTATTAATTTCACTATTGATGTATCAAATCAATTGGTGCTTCCTCAGCTTGTTAGCTAGCTTGTATCAACAGCTTGTTGCCACCACTTCTGATTAGCTGTTAGCTAGTTGTAAAAGCTGCTCCCTTGTTTGCATTGATGGCGATGTAATTAGATCCAAGGTTGAAGTATAATACCAACAATTGGATTGACATCTTTTGATGAATCAAAGTAAGTTAAGCTAAAAAGCGGTAAAAAGTTTTATGTCAAAGATAAATGCATTTGTGTTTAACAATAAAGCATCAAAGAGTAAAACTTTCTGAGGTAATTTCTTCTGCTCAGCTTTCATATTTATCAAGTGCCCCCTCTGGCAACATCTCTCATTTACCTATTCATTACACAGACGTTCAATCACCTTTTTATTGTGTGTCGTAAACTCTCCGCAGACAGTGTCTCTTGTGGCTGTAATGTCTCATATGTTCAGCATTCCCTTAAAAAGTCACAGTAAAATGTCATTGTCAGAGCATGATGGAGTTTTTATTTGATTTGTGTGCAGAAGGATTAATGTAAAGTGCAAACCAGTGAGAGAGCTGGAAGGGAGAGACGATCACATGTGGAGGGAGGGATGCCGAGGCAGAATGTGCAAGAATGTTTGATCATTTTATTGGGTTAATTTTGAGTTTTACAAATGTTAAAGAAATGCAAAACATTACAAAACTCCAGCATGTTTTATGGTAAAACAAAAAAGGGTTAAAACAACAAGACTGTGACTTGGAAGTGCAAGAAAATACATTTTATCAACATAACCAAGGTCACATCACTTTCTTTAGTGTTGGGATTTTAAATGATATTGCATAAAATAGAATAGATCTATATTGTCATTGCTATATAAAACAGCATATACTGTATGACCATGCAAACAAAACAGTCACAGATTCTTTCTGTATCTGAAAAGTAAGCGGAGCACCTGTTCATGGGTCAACAGCACATAGCAGTGCCGCTTTATTGAATTTATTGCTGACATGACTAAACCTATTCTATGGGAGACATCAATGATGTAATAATTTCATACACTCTTTGGCTGCAATTTTTCAATTAATAATAAGCCACTAATTGCAATTGATAGGCACATCTGCTTAAATTGATTGTATTTTGTGCCTGGTTCATTAAAAATAATGCAGCATCAAATTAACCGAATACACACTTATGTGCAATGACATGTCATGGTACATTTGCAGGCATTTAACACTTCTGTCACCATCACATCAGGTGGTGGCGTTTCAGCTTGTAATGAGCGCTTGCTCTATATGGACCGCTTGAAGCTATGCATATCAGTCCTGTGCTGCCAAGCTCGGCTCTTATAAGTGCCTCCCCAGGGGAGCTATGACACGCTATAGTGCTCATAATCTGCCTATACTGTACTGTACACACACACCACAACATGTGTGATCACCCAGGCTGTAGGGTTGCAGTGGAGGACAGAAAACAAGTGGACAGCGAGCACGCCAGGAGGATAAACAGCATGCCAGAAATGAGCTGTGAAGATGTTAAAGGTCCATCTGTTGAGAGCATAAGTTTGAATTTCTAATTCCTCAGGCCGAATGAAAATTCAGATTTTTTTCCTCGGTTTTTGGCAGAATGATCCTCATTAATTACACGGACATAATCTTGCCAGATAAACAAGTGTCTAAAAAGGAATTATTGTTTTTCCTTTTGTTGATAGTACATGAATATTCATAGCGTATATCTCAAACATAACACATGTCAGCGTTGGATAACTGATAACCAGGCTGAGCTGGTCGATTGTGTCCGTCAGGAGATTCAGGCTCCTCTTCCCTGTTTGGTCTCATTCAGGGATATTTCAGCATGCTGTTAGGTAGATAAATGGACAGATTGCGTTTGTATGACTGTGTTCCAAGTGTGCATGCGTGTCTTCACACGTGAGTGATGATTAATGGCGGTTGTGTTATTTCAGGCTGCCAAATTGTTCCCACAAGTTCCTAAGCAGACAGAGGTTAGAACAACTTAACCTATGCTTATTCTTTCCCCTCTTTGGACCAAATCCAGCCTCTGCAAGATTGATTAAGCTATAAAACACACATAAATCATACTTTGTCAATAGTTGAGACAATTTATTATGTTTTGCACCCCACTTGGCCTTGCAATCACTTTCATTCACAAAGGCAAGTGCCATGCACAGTTGGTTCGTTTACGCCCAGTATTGTCCGTGCAGGTTGACAGTGACTACCTGGTAGTTTAAATGCTTTTTCTGCTTAGTTATGCGTAGACATCTGAGAAACATACAGTATTTCCATATACTTTGTGTGCACTCGTGAAAAAACGTCTTGCAGCACTAATATATCACAGCTCACCTTTGCACCTTCCTCCTCTGCACACCCCTCTCTCTCTCTCTGCAGAGGACCAACGAGAGACCGGATTCTACATTGAGCCAATTAAGCTGATGGGTAGTTGCTTTCGCTGGCACGAGCATATGTTTACGATCTCATTATAAACACACTTCCATGTCCTGATAGGGGCTGTCTCATCATTATTCCGTGCCGAGAGTTAATTCCCAGGCCCTTAATTTGGCAACGCACTGAAAACAGCTAGCCCTCCAGGAGTGGGGAAAGGTAAATTGAGATTGTCAGTACCTGTGACTCAGAGGTAGTGCTATCAGGTCGGGATGGAGCTGGAGGAGGGGGTTGAGGCAGTGCTGCATTGTGGGAAATGCTCGTTGACCGGCTGTTGCTAATTAAAGACGCTTGAAGGTGTGAAATGGGAGGGTTTCCTCACAGCAAGGAGATGACAGCTGCACATTGGGATGAGAAATCTAGTCAAACATCCTTTACATCCTAATGCTCTTCTCCTTCGGCTGTCTGCATACTTACAGGTGTCTATCGCCAGGATTTTGCAAATGACGTCTGCAAAACACCATCACGCTCTGTGGCATGCTGAGATTCTGATGGATAAAGTGTACCAAAATAGAGAAAATTCAAGTTATTTGGAATATATTCAGGACATAGACAAGCCAGAGATTACATTATTTTGCAGCCAAAGTTGTTTGAGAAGTATTCTTGCACGTTTGGCTACTTCCTCCCTAAAGTAAGAACTTGTCACAATAGGATTCCACTATTCAGTAAACAACATAGATCAAACTGACCACAGCTACTGTTCTTTGTGAAGGTGCATATACAAACTGTAACACCATCCAAAGGCTGCAGAGTTTGAGTACAGATTCTGCCATATATTCAAACTTATATTTGGGTTGGAGATTAATTTTTTAAAGCGCTTTGTATTAAATGCATTGTCGGGTCTAAAGGAGGTGACAAACCAGAATTTGTGATATCATCTCTCTACACACCATACTGTCTGGCAGATGAATGGTTTCCAACTGGGTCGGAAAGTAAGTGCAATTTTTTTTAAAAAGGAAAGAGGATGCACCATTCATGCTGAGATACAGAGGAAAATATTAAATAGTTCACAATAACACAATTTATTAATAATCTCAAAAACTTCAAGAGCAACCAAATTAAATTTAAGGAAGCACAATTGTTAAAGATTTGAAATAAAATAAATAAATATTTCTTACTTTGTACACAATTATTTTTTATATATATATAAAAGGAGTCTTTGTTAAACAGTTACTTTAACATTTAGAACGTACTCCTCTTAATATGAACTGTGTCAACAGGCAGAACATGCTGAGCAGGCAGACAGGTAGTTCAGACAACAATGAATACATTATTACTCATCTTAAAACATTATATGCAGCCAAATTATATAAATAAGTAAACAATTGTTATAAAGCTTTAATTCTAATGCACCCAATTGTTCAAAACCAGAAGTCAAGTTAAGTAAAAACAATGTTTCATTTCTTTTTAAGAGCAACAAGAAAGTTTGCTGTTTTAAAGATCAAGAGGAAAGGGTAATTTATGGCTTTTGGGCATAGAAACAGAAAGTAGACTTGGCAGAAAAGCTACTGTTATTTTAATATTTAATATTGCTGGATTTTACTCTGATTTATTTCCCCCTCTCCTCCCCTCCTAATTTAAATGTTTCACAACAAGCGTAACATCATGCACACCCTTTGTCCTTACATGGGCTTTCAAAAAAAGTTGATAAAGAACACTATTATTTTACTGCCCAGTTGCAGGATCAGGGTGTAAATAGATCAATGACCTTCAAAGTCATGACCCGTTGCCTACACAGCCACCTGTGAAACTTAAATACCAAACTGGAAGTTACAGGTATTCTCCCTGTCTCTCACATTAAAAAGGCTGACTCTGTGCTGAATGTTATATTGTGTGGAAGGATTCTTAAAGCATGCAACATGCAGTGTGCTGCACTGTGCATCGCGTGCAGAGAGTCCATACAGTATTTCCATCCCCCAGTCATCTGCACCTTTCCCTCAGCGGGCCTCCCACCTGTGTGGATAAACCTCAGTGGAGATGTTCTTGTGAATGGGGCATGACTAGGTTTGGAACATGCTTTCACGCTTTGGTGCACAGTGAAGATGCAGACCTGCAAACACACACGCACAACAACATGCTGATGGCAACAAAGCACGCACACAGGTCCTCACAATGAGAACCTTTGTGCTTACAAGAAGTGATCAAAAAGTCCAGAAGGCATCTGATACATAAAATAACAAACACCCGAAAGAGAGTAATTGGATGCAAACAATTCAAGTGTGCCGAGTTTTGTGTGAGCGTAATAGGGAGAGGAGGTTGAAATTTTAGAGTTCTGTTTATGCAGGGTTAATAAAGATCAAATATAGAATGAGGAATGAATATTCATCAGTTAGCACCATGCTAGGAGTCCTGTGAAGCGTGAACACAACAACACAAGCAGGAAGATACATCACTGTAAATATATCCACATGATTTATGCAAACGCTCTTTTCCTCACGGCAATTACAGTAAAAGAAAAAAGAGAGACAGGCTTATAAAACTTGGAGGTAAAAAAATGCTGGGATGTTTGTAGAGCTGTGCGTTCTTGTGAATTTTGTCAGTGGGTTCAGATTTGGCTGTTAAAAACCAAGCTTAGACTGTTTGTACCTTCTTTCTGTTCATCTTCAGTCTAAACTCCTTCTTCAAGCTATGTAGGACTCATGATTGAGCCTCAAGCCCACTACTTCATTAATGATTCATGACACTTCATTTCTGCTTTGACTATGTAATTTAACCATATAAAGCATTCTAATCAGCTAATAAGCTGAAGAGAGCCAATGCCCCTTTCCCAGCCCTCCAAAGCACAGCCCCATTCCTTTCGTTTACCTGCATGCAGGTTGCATTGTCGTGAACGCGGACTCTTCCCTGTAGCCAGCTCTGCATCGGTTTTGAAACCTTTCTGCGCTCTAACCTCTCTCTCCTAACCCTTGCGAAATGCAGAGGCTTTTAAGGTCGGGTAGAATATTACTTATATCTGAACCAGTCCTCTTGCCTGCTTTCATCGCTGCAACACCTGTTGGTTTGCCCTTTGCCTGACAAACTGATGGGTGTCCAAATGGCCGTGTGGGGGTGCCCTGAACCCGCCTACTTCTCTGTGTCAAAACAAAAACAAACCATATTGCGCTGGAATCTGAACTGAGAAGGAGGACATACTGGCTGCTTCATTGTTAGAGACGCCAACAGAGCATGTTTCCTTAATGTCTGATGATATAGTCAGGTCATTGTATGATTTAAATCAGTAGATAGCTTACATATTGGACCGTTAATTGCTTGGTCTGGATGTTGAGAGAAGAAAACCTTTTAAAACAATAAACACTGTAGGTGCTTTTTCTCGAGTCTTCTCATTTGCACTTGCTCAGCCTGTCTCAACCTACAATGATGAATTAAAAAAGCAGATAGATGACTGGCAAACTGTGAGTCAGCTTGAATTCCTCTTAACTGACAATTTAAATCATCAACTTTTAGGAAGCAGCCCTAGATGTTTCCAATGTAAAAGTTTTCCCATACAATAGATGTGAGCCTTAGAATGAAACTTAAAAAATGAGCCATGTCCATTGCTGTGAGTCACTCACTTCCCCCCGCAGTGGTTTAAAGCTGAAATCACAGAGAGTTTAATCTTGACTCTTCACTCAAACCCGTTGCTTTGAAGTTTGGAGGGTATGTGAGTGCAGTTACTGGTACAAATTTCACCCAAGACTCTACAAAAGGTTTCGTTCAGTGGCACCCAACAGCATGCATTCACAGCGTCACCTTCATTGGCTCAATAGTCCATGAAAACCAGCCAATGGCGCTTCATGTGCGGTGCTCTCATTCCAAGCATCAGCAGTCAGCCAGCCGACCGGTTGCTAAGTGAAAGTGAATCTCCATCAATAATGATTAGTCAGTGCCTAACACTCTCCCTTTCTCTGCAGCTGTATGGATATAGATGGTTGTTTCTTTTCCACCAGTTTACAACATAATTACTTCCAGTGAAGTGTCAAGGAGAAAACGTCAGCCTACCTTACTTGAGCCTTTGGGTACCAGTTTATGCAAAGAGTGGGATCATGTATTAAGAGTGTGTACTCTCTGGAATCAACAAGATAGCAGCTAATTAGTCAAGCTGTGTTTTTGTATTACCCTCTGCCCTGCATGTAAAATGCAGCTTAATATATCACTGCATGTTTTAGTCATTTCAACTTGCAGACACAAAAGTTGTATTCTCTGGAGTTATGTACAATTCAGCCAGTATTTTGTCAGACTTAAACAACACCTTTTACAAGTCTCCAGGTGATGCGATTGCCCAGAAAAAGAGTCACAGACAACAGTCAGTGTGCTCTCAGCTTGATGCCCACCAGCAGCCGAGCAGGACGATGCATACATGGCTCCCAGCGTGGGAGCAGCAAATAACATGCTGCAAGCAAACTGACTGTGATTGTCAAGGTGAATGGGAAATGAGATTCTCCCCACCCACTGAGATAGTTATGCACCTCCCATTATGGATACAGAGAGCGTTAGTGCATACATTGAAAATGTCCAAACAAACATTGCACTGCTTCAAGAGAGCCATCCAAGTTAAGCCAGTGAGGGGAAGTGAAGCAATTTCCAGTCCAACAGCATCGTCAAAGCATATTAGGTGTCTGATTGCCACTTTTCATTTCTCACATTTAGAAGCACGACTACTTTTTTGTATCCACTTAAGTTTGCACAGATCATATTTATGCTGGGCTGTTATACATATGCATGTACAGTATTTGATTCAGCTGCAAGGGAAACCAATTTCCCCACTGCACCGTAACTAAAAGCGTTTGGAGAAAATAGAAAATGGATTGCATTAACGTGCAGTGCACACTGCGTGGCAGAATGGATATTGAATCATTCCCGTGCTCCCCCACAAGCACAGAATGCAAAAAAATGAAAGCAGTCAAGTAGTAAGTATAATGGCACCCGTGAGAACTTCCACAAAACCCCAAATGTGTAAGCCCAATCCCATGCAGCCCTGTGACACATCAGTGGTCAGTGGTGGGTAATCAGATGTGATGATCGTTCAAAAGACCAGTGATAGATGATTAGTTTCTCCTCTATTTGATTCGGGTTCTGTCTGTCTATCCACTCCTGAGTGCGTACGTGTTCGGTCAGTGCAATCCAGATATGGGCCCCTTCTGGCAACTTAGAGGCCAGAGGTCCCTGGAGAGAGTGCATCCTTTAATTCCTCTAAACAAATAGATTGCGGGTGAGCCAAAGCGCCTCGATGGTGGCACAAGACCAACAACACACAGCTGCCTGGCTGGCTGCAGCCAATCCGCCTCCAAGACATACTCAGGAGGATAGAGATCAGAGAGAGAATCAGAAAAGGACAGACAGAGAGAATGTGTGCGAGAGAACACTGAGTGCTGCGAAGAGGGAGGGAGGAGGGAGGAGGAAGGGAGGGAGTATGTATGTGTGGAAGCAGAGGTAGCAGAGCAGCATAGACAGAAGCAAGCAAACCCGAAGGACACACAAAGATGATGCAAGGTGGAAACGTGTTTATGTGCGAGAGAGAGAGAGAGAGAGAGAGCGAGAGATCCAGCAGATATATGCCTCTGCCTGCTTGGAAAATTGATATTCATCCAGGGCAGAATACAAGATCCATCACATTTCTATTCCCCACGGTAGCAAACATAGACAGATTTAGATAAATAAACCCACTTTTCATCGTATAAAAGTCCAACCACATTTCATTCCTAATACCTTCCATAATCATAATCTCACAGTGCATATTTCAACTTTTCATCTGGCGTCTGAATCCATTTTTCTCTCTAAACTTATTTCCTTTGGTGAAAAGATTTTAGCCAAACTTCAACCATTTACAACGCCTAGTCTTTGCCTTCTACCTTCATGTAAATCCCCTGATGATCCATCAGATGGACTGTTTTGATCAGTCAACCTCTCTATGGATGTGGACATGAAGGGACGTTTTAAAGGATTTTTTTGGGAGATGCCAAAGTTTGAGGATTTCTCTGGATACTTACAGTGAAAGGAATGCATTTTTGACATTATTTAGGATACTTTACCCAAAACACATGCTTTAATAATTACTAATGACAATACCCAGGATACTTTTCAGGCACTGGCAGCCCATGCTGAAGTTTCAATGAGCAGGACACTGGTCAAGGACAAAGTTGAGGGGGTCTGTTGCATTAGCTGTGAATAGCCAACTAGTGTATGTACTGATGTGTTGGTGAAGAGGACATGTCGCTTACTTTGCCACCCTTGAGATTTTGCTGAAGATTTGACTCTTCAGCATTTTTATTGTATGTCTTTATCTACATATAATATTTTATATCTTCTCTAGGCTTGTTTTTTTTCTTTTTTTTAAATGTAATCATCTGCTGTCATTGACCTTCTTTTTGTTCAGCATGTGTAGCCGTTCACTTAACACTCAGCAGAGAGGCGAGTCCACCGCTTTCTCTTAAGCTTTATCTCTGGCTGACTTTCTTGTCTTCACATTAAAAAAGAGCTCGATCATTAAAAAAGTGTAGGCTCAACCACTGTTGTGTCAATACATTTGGTAAAAAACGAGGACATTTATATGTAACTGACAATCTTTGATATGTTTAAATGAAGAACTTGAATATTTTTCCTTTTTTGCTTATCAGTGCAATCCTATTGCTCCACAAAAGGCTTGTGTTTTACATAAGTCTTCATGTCACCCATATGTTAGCTATATGTGTGCTACAAACAGTAATACCTAATTTCATTTCAATGTATTTTATGTAACAAATCCTTACTGTAAGACTTAAACATGCTCTCACTGAGGAATTTCTCCTGAACTCAGAATGTCATGATTTGCAGGGCCAATGCCAAGCTGCATGATTTACAACTGCCAAAGCTGTACTTTGTACTTTGTATTTACTGTACATTCATGCACTGAGCCGAGTCATTGACTGTGGTCTGCAGCGTTATCGTTGCTTAAACAGATGGAGCCTGCATCTCTTTGCATCTCACTGGGTAGGTCATGAAGCTCACCAGAAACAGTTTTAATTAACCCAGATCTCTGTAGGGTGAGTTTCTACTAATCCTCATGCGCCTGCAGCCGGGCACTACCACCCGCCTGTGTTGCTGTTACACAACTATTCCCATAAGCCCCAAAAAAATGTTACGCAAACATGCACACACTTCATCTGCCCTCTCCTCAGGTTGTTTGAAAAAAAGAACAATCAGCTGTGAAACATTTTAGTTTGGGTAAAAACATCTGTAGGCACTGTCGCTTCAATTTCCAGCCCTATTTTAACATCTGGTGTATTTTCCAGCACTGGGGAAAAACCAATAAAGTAATGCCATGTGAAAAACTTGAATGAATTTATAGTGGGGGATTAATCAGAGAAAAAATCAGTTGTCTGTAATACCACTGGTTTGGTGTCACTCCCTTAGTATCAAAGAGCACATTTCCCTTTATAGTGTGCACTGAAGTTGGACTAACACAGGAATAAATCCACCAGTTAAAGCCCAGTCAGCAATGCGAAATCAATCTTGGGCTTGTCTGACACCTGCAGCGCTAAGCACTGCAGTGTGCACTGTAGCCCCGCAATTTGCACATAGTCGGTGCAAGGTGCAGTCGCCAAGGTTTTGCTCCGTCCTACAGACTGTAAGTATTAATGGACGAAGCCTGATTGCCGTCACCCATCTGTTACTGCAGGGGGCTCCGGAGGCTCATAGGCAGCATCTGCCATGCTGGAGATCCAGTCTCAGCCAAACTTTCAGTCAGGCTAACAACAGGCTGAGAGCTGAGGCGGGTTTTAAGCTTCCTGACAAAATAAAAAAAATGGTCTAAAGTCTTAAATGTATACGTTGCATTTGTCTTCTATTTAGAGGGCACATTTGTAAAATAGGTGTTTGTTAGTTTATAATGGATTTATGGCATAAGAGACACACAGCAGCCACCCCACTCTATAATAATGGTGTATTTTCTGAAACACATAAATTGAGACAAAAGTCGTTCTGAGACCAACCCCAAGCTCTGTTACAAGCACACAGTCTAATGTTCTCACTCCTCCCAGTACAAATTCATGCAGAAGCACACACTCACGACCAGTACCAGACAATTGACCCCACAGATATTTTTACATACTGGCCATTACGCACAAGTTAAATGAGCAAGCCAGAGCCTGATCCATCTAAGAGTAAAGACTGAAACCTGTGGTACCTGTCTTTTAAGGGAATGAGAGCTAACGTTTGATTGTAACCCCAACCATTTCTTGCCCTGTACATAGTTTTTTATGCTGTGTAACCAAAGCAAAATGCTTCTCTGCTTCTTTATGCTATTCTCTTTTGGTAATTGTATTGTATAGAAGTACGATACAAAGTCATTAACTGATACATAACCCCTCTCACCCCCTACATGACACTGTGGGGGGCCCTGAGCAGCTCCTTCAGAAGCAGACTGAGACACCCACCCTGCAAGACAGAGCGCTACCGCAGGTCGTTCATCCCATCTGCCGTCAGACTGTTTAATCAGACTCTTTAACAGCATCACCACTCATATCAATAATGCTACACACTGTGTGTTTTTAATTTGAATAACAATAACTCTTTCCACAAGTGGAAGTGTAAATACCTTGTATTATTCTATTATTGTATTTTTTCACCCTTTAGTTAACGGATGTAAATATGTTTGATTTTTAACTTCTTGTTATCTTTAATAATTATATTCCTGCTTCCTGTTTTCTGCATGCATGCATGCATGTGTATATCAATGTCTACCTCTACAGATCGAACATAGATTCAAGAGAGATATCAGTTGATATCGGTATCAGACTTTTTTCCTCCCCAACATCGATATCGGTATCGGCCTCAAAAATCCTATATCGGTCGTGCCCTACTTTTTTCCCTTTATGATATCATTGAGATACAGGTTATACTTCATTCAGATAATAATTCTTGCAAATGTGCTCTTTTAATCTCCTTAATTATATAACAGGATGCCTCAGTTTTGGTTTTAAACATGTATGGCAGTTTGAAACATAGCATAATGTGTGTGTCGCTTGTTGTGTTCTTCAATGTGACCTAATGTACCCCCAGTGACCTTTTAGATGCTACAATTATTTCAGGGCATGGTGTAAGTGATGGTTCAGTAGTCAAAGAAAATAAGGCTCAGGGAAACATGACAAGTGTGAAAATAAAGAAGCGGTGGCAGCAGAATATCTGCCTGATGGTATCTATGAGGAAACAAGGCAGGTGGTGCAACATCAAAGCACCTTAGATAGATGGCAGATATTGTCTTGTGGATGCTTTGATAGAAATCACAGCATCAATATTGAAAATCAGAGGAACTTTTGCAATGTGATCTGTGGATAATGTAATTATTGATGCATGGATACAGAGCACCGTCTATTTAATTGTTCCATATCCCTTTATTTAATTAGACATGGTCAGCACATCGCAGAATATGAACCTTTTTATTTTTCACCATCTTTCTTCTGCTATTTCTCAAATGTAGGCAAACTGCCAATTAGCATTCAGGCTGCATTTCCCTCTTTGTAATTCAGGGTTACATTACATTCAAGTGGAGGTGCTGTTCTATTTTGCAGTCATATTTTAACATTGATTTTCACTGCCTGACTCAAGTTATGAAACTCATCCATGGACACCGAGGACTGTTGCAGCGTTCAGAAAAACCTTCTAAATGACGCAGCGGCTTAATTCACTCAAGTTTGTGAGCTATATTCAATATGCTCGAACCGTTATTAACCACAATGGGAAGTGATTTGTAAAACCCCGGTGAGTGTTCAATTCTGACAACCACTGTGAGCACTTTAGGGGCTTAGCAAATCAGCAAACAAACTCCAGCCGTCCCCATGTCACTCCCTCAAGGAAGCCATTTTAGCTAATCCATCTTCCATAGACCTGAAGAGGAAGGGGGTCCAAAAAATCATTTAACCACTTTGAAACCCCCTATTGCTTTAATCTCTGGTTACTTTTCTCATAGATATTTGTCCTGAAACCATTCATTTTTCAATTGTAAATATCTGACAGCCACGCAGAGGGCCTGAAACATGTGACTCTACCTTTTTAAAAAGAGAAGCTGTCAAGTTCTCGTCATTAGAGCATGGCCACAGCTAGGATAGTTGTCTTTTAATCAGGTGATTTGGTACTTTGATTAGACTCACACATGGTCATCTGTAAATAAGAGGAGCTCAATCTTGTCAGTATAGTGCTGCTCCCATGGAGTTATGAACATATATTCCCCCTCTAGCCAGAGACAGCTTTCATCCACTGCCATTTCTGTCGGAAACACCCTCGCAGTAAGACAGTCTCTGTCTCAAACTCCTTAAAATACAGAGGAACTGTGAATAAAGTAGTTCTCACATAACTTGAATCAGGTTGTGTGTGTGTGTGTTTGTGGGTGTGTGTCAGTCAGTCTGTATTTTGTGAGCATCATCTTTGTATATGTGGTGAGAAAGAGGAAAGACTATCTAACATCAACTTCTCTAAGTTGTCAGTATAATTCACATCTGTTCGCTGCTGCTTCTGGACTCTAACGACATACATCCAAGTTCCAACTTCCACATATCAGAATCAACCTGATTGATCTGAACTGTCATCAGAATTTGTTGTTGTTGTTGTTGTCTTGTTGTCTTCACTATTACCAAATGTTTCACCAGCAACACACAAGAGGATGAACTCAAATCCAGTCTGTCTCCGTTGTCCAGCCAGCCTGCAGCCGGTCCCACATGCAACAAACAATCTCCCATAAGCGTTAGATCTCGTGGGTTAAATGTATCGCGTCAACAAAGAGAGTAGTGATTTGGGTCAGTGTTCTGTCACACCAATTTAATAAACCAACCATCAAACCTTACCTGTTAATTGAAAGCAACCAAAATCACAATTCTAAAATCACTCCATCAATAGGCAATAGGTTTAAAAAGGTTTTTGCATCACATCTGACTATTTCTTAATATTTGACAAAGCCTTCTGTAAACATTTCCATATAATTTTATGGTTTCAGTCACCAATTTAAAGTATTTTTCAATACAGCATGATGTTGACTTTGTCGATTTTAGTCCCATTTAGAGTAAAAAAATGAAAGTAAGCAGATAAAGTTTCATGGTGCAGTAACCTTGTGATGGTAAGTTTCTTCAATGGCCACCTGTCAACCAGGACAGCAGGGATTGCAACGGGTGTCAGCCCTTTTGTAAAAATATGGTCAAAGAAGAAAAAAATTCAAAATCCAAAAAGCCAAACTTTAGGTTTGAAAACTGTTATACAAAAGCTATAGATTAGTTTGATTATGGCTATGTCTACTTCTTCTGACACAGCCCCTTTCCACTTTTTGTCATCTTATAGCTGCTCTCTATGTTGAAATACAATTATTTAAGTGTCAGTATCATATTGCTGTCTTCCATCTTTAGACAATGACTTGATTCCAAAGGTGTTTAGAGTAGCTGTTGAAAGGTAAGAACCTGCCCTGCCATGTTGTACATTTTTTTAGTGGGAGCAATTGCTTACTGTGCACATTCTACAAAACGATTGTTGAAACCTTTAACATCAAGTACAGTAGTGGCCAAGATGTAACGTCCAGACATTGGCCCCCTATAAACTGTCAGTTCTCACTACTTTGGCTGCTTCCTAAGGCTTAAACAGCTTGCATTTACCCTGCCTAAACCGTCCCAAATCCTTCTTATGTGATTTAAGCTTTGTTTTTTTTGTTGTCATGCTAAGCCTTTATGTGCATGTATGTTCATAGCAATCCTTGATTGTGCGCAACTGTATTCAGACATTATTTCTCCCTGTAGATGCCATGTCCCTACTGGAATTCTCAATGATCTTCCCTTAAAGAGCACGTCAGCTTTATAAAATTGTCAATTTCATGATGTGTCTCAGACTGCGACGCCATTCAGCAACCCATTACATTTGTGCAATCAGTTGTAAAGGGCTGTGAAAAAGTGGAAAGCAACCTTGTCACAGGATCACATGTAAGAACAGAGCAGCATCTGCATCTGTGAAATGTAATCTAAGAGGTGTCACTTTGGCTCACGTAGTTCTTGGCATGGTTGACTCCATATGCCATGAGTCAGTACCATTAATTTGAATATTTTCCCCAAAGAGGGCTTCATTTCCCAAGACACTGCAGAGGAAACACATCATCAATCATGCAATCCGGTTGTGCTCTTTTAGTATGGCTTGCCTTATTGTTCATGCATGGGCATAGTCACTTAAAAGTCCCCCTGTGAGATGATTACAGCTCGGCTCTTCTTGTATCCTCAGCAATTTGTAGTTTGAGACGGCATTTATTCACACGTCTAATTGCAATCAAAATGAGCTGCAAACACTGGATGAATTAAGGGCTTGTTAGAGAGGCAATAAGTAGGCTATATTCTGCCAATCAAAGACACAAAGTTGCGGTTTTAATCATCATTTATTTTCATTGAACAAATATCAAACAACCATGCAGATTGATAGTTCTTAAATAAAAATGTTCTCTTAGCATTCTATTGAAAATTATATGTTTTTATGACACAGAGATTTAGGCCTCTCACTGGTTATGGTAATGGTGAAGTGGTAACAAGGATTCAGTGTTAAAAGGTGGGTTTTATAGTATCATTTGACACATATTCTCAGACATGATAGATGCAGTTGTTACTCTGAGGGAGAGCCCAACCTAGACTCTGTTTTCCCTGAAAGCAGGTGTTAACCTCCATTGGTTCTAATTAGAGGGAGCAGTCACTTCCTCTCCACTACAATGCATTTGTGTATCAGTGGATCACACGTGTGGGTGCACTATTTTCTCTGTGATCCATTTGTAATTTGTCTGTGTTGACTGCACGCCACAGACAAAGAGCTCAACGAGGTAAATTGCATCTGTGTCAGGGATTTCTGTATTTGGAGCGGATTTGCCATTACACCGCTACCCCCAAATACACACACTTCACATGTGTGCTTTCAAGCAAATTTTCAAATTGTTTTTCAATCAATAAAAGTGTTTATTGCAGAGAAAAAGAGGTGATTTGCAAGCCCATGATTTTCCTGTTCTTTCCTTTGATTTGAATGACGAGTTACTCAGTGCAGTGCTTTTGCTTGTGTAATTACTCACAAAGCCTTTGTCTCTCCAATTTAAGTTTTTTGGCAGAGCCTCAGAGAAAATCAAGTATTCACAAGAGCAATACTTGATATTTATTCAACAAAATAACACAATGTAAGTATGGGTTGTAAACCAGACATCTGGAACTCAGCTAGACTAAACTAGACCAGACTAGCCAGCAACAGGCTTACCAGTGGGTGCAGCACCACATGTTTGCGAGGGTCAACTTTTTCTGCAAACACCTGATCTGAATGTTTACTTGGAATAATTCCATCACCCTATTAATGTCACCTTCAAACTAGTTCCTGTGTTTTCTCTCTGTTTGCTCTTAATGGTTATTAACATTACCAAATAGACAGACGGATGATGTATCCGGTGACGCATCTTATCATAAGCCTGAAAGAAACCATGAACATAAACAAATGAAATAATGAATATCAGAATCAGAAAAACTGTTAATAGAGAAGTGCTTATTACAGTATGGTCAACAATCATCCGATTAATCTTTAGAATAGCACCTTTTTATGAACCTTTGAACTAGATATCAATTGTGTTGTTATAAGCTACATCATATTAAGAATCTCCATAACTCTGGCATAGAAAGAACATGTCAACACTTGTTCTAGCTCTATCCATTACGTTAAGAAGGCTCTATAGATCTCCAGTTTGTGTAAACTTTAGATACTTAATCTCTTAAAAATGAAAAAAGTGTTTATCTTTACATCTCTACTTTAATCTTCGTAACATTTGTTTGATTTTGTGCAATACATTGAATGTAGTAAAAGTCCTTTCCTTTTTCTTGTTATGTCAGTGTTAGAGCCAATAGAAGTCAGGAGTTTCAATTTAGCTTTCACTTAAGACCTCTAATGAAAACAAATAGTTATTTAACAGCTTTAATATGCTGCAGCTACATTTGATCTGTGATAAATGTGTAATTTGTCTGTGTTGATGTAGCATGTAGAGAGATCTTGTAGAGATCTCAAGGAGGTAAATGTGTTCTGTACCAGGCAGTTTAGGATTTGACAGTGATATGTCATTAGACCCTTACTCCCCATATGTCTCACACATTCATGTGTGCTTTCATTCTTCTTTGGACAGCTAGATGAATGATTATGCAGATGATGCAATCCTTTAAAACAGAAAGAGAACAGAACACCATCACATTTTCTTAAAAGTCATTATGCAGATGACTCAATCCTTTGGAAAATGCAGTGATTATAAATCATCTCGTAAATCTGGTGAAGTGCTCTTGTATGACAGAAAACAAAGAGATGTTCTCTTTGTTACAACACGAATCAGACAAGGTCAAGATCTGAACAAAACATCCACCAAACCAGTGTACTTACCAGCTTAAAAGTAGCCAACAAAGCAGAACATCTTAACACTTCAAGCAGTATCAGTACAATACTAAACCGCATTGAAATCCATGGTTCCATTGGAGACAAAAACCCAACATGGAGGATTATCTGTTCAGCAAATTAGGCTGAAGAAAAACAGCTAATGTGTTAAAATGGGAGAGACAAGAGAGGGAGAAAAAATCTTTATGGGTGTAACAAGATACAAACAGGCTGATAATCCGCTTTTAACAAGATGAGTGATCATGGCCTTTTGTCAGTGCGTTGAAGCTGCACAATCAATGGTGGTGATTTAGCCCCCCCCGTGAGCGAAAGGCCCCCCTCTGCAGCAGAAGTCTGGGTCTTCATTTATCAGGCACACGTCTTGCACAAGACAGCGCCCTCGCCTGCGGTGCGGCTGATCAGAAGTAGCGGCAGAGGGGTGGAGAGGTGGAGGAGTTGAAGATAGGCAGGAGAGAATGAAGGCGTTGGGTGAAGATAGGAATGGAAAGACAAAGAGGACAAGATGGAGGAGGAACGCTCCGTCCACTGTTCTGCTGTCAGGTAAATGTCATCTGGGTGTTTTACAGATGAGACTGTAGCTGCTGGCATTTTGAATGCACCTCCTACACTTAATCCTCCTCTCCTCCCCACTTACTCTCTACACTGTGTCTCCTCTTACAAAGGCTCTAACCGCCTGACATATGGCATTATCCTAATCTGGTATAGATTCAAAATACCAATAAGTGATATTCCTGTTGGGATTTGGAACTTGTGAAGTAAGACAAGTAAGTGGCATGTTGTGATTTGCTAGCCAATTAGCTTGACTTTCCACCATCACAGTAAAAACACTGTGTACTGTCTGGTTGAAGCTATCTGGCTAAATTCTTACTCATCTTCTGTAGAGTATTTGCCCTTTATCCATGATATTGGATAAACAAAACCATTATGGAAATCCCATGGGTGGAAAGAGAATATTGTACTCAAGTAAAAGTATTGTTACTTTGATTACATTTTTCTTGAGTAGATGTAAAACTACTAGTCTGTAAATATACTGGAGTATAAGTAAAAAGTAATTAATTTAAACAACTAGTAGTAGTGAGTACTCACTTGTGAAACTGAGAGGGTAGTGGGTGGGGTGGGAAAGTATAATATGACCTTTCCTTCATGAAATAATATAGCAGACAGAATATGAATATGTTGATTTAGTTAAAAGGAAAAACATCTTCATTATGAAGTGCAGTGCAACTGCAAATTTTGGATGAAATGTGGAGTCATCACTCTTGCTATTTGCATGATGTAGCCTACATGTATTCATCTGCCCAGATGCACATAGATTACTGAAAATAGTACATTACTTTACTAGAAGATCACTTTTTAGTATTCTTTGACCCAGTAATGTAGGCTATTTAAAATGTAACAATATTTCCTCAAAATACATGTAAGTAAATTGACTGATTTTAAAAATGACCCAAAAGGTACGAGTAAACAAAAGAGCTTCTCAATAACAGTAACACGTAAGTGTAATTTGTTCAACCCCTGTCCATCAGGAATATGAAGTTCCTCAATTGGAAAAGAGAAAATCATGTTGGGAAAACCCCACTGTTACTTTTTCTCTAATTTTAGTTTCAGGTGATTTAGACTTTATTGCTTTTTCAGAACACTGTTAAACTGATGGGGATTTCTAAAGCATCCTTAAAGGGATGCTTCACCCATCTGCATTAAGCTTTGTATCATTAGATACCTGGTAGTATTTTTGAATGATCGTGCATCCCGCCCTATTTTCCCCTGAGATGGGAAATCTTTGTATTTCTAAGTCTGAAAAGGAGCTTCCGATGACGCAAAAATCATTGCTAAAAATTTTGCGTCATCGGAAGCTGTTGTGGTTAGCGGGGTGAAACTACAACACTAGTTCCTCATATTTTCGACTACTGAAGTTACAGACCAATCACAGATCAGTGAGTGGGAACTCACTCCCAGAATCGAAACTTAACGTCCGCCATATTGCTTGTAAGCTATTCTAACAGGCTCTATGGAGAAAGCTGATAATGGCGAAAAAATATAGATATAGCGGCGAGACGGCTGCCGAAAGGCCAGTCTTGCGTTTTGGCTGCTGCTGCTGCTGATCGCCGGGGCCGCTGGTCGCCGGGACCGCTGGCCGCGACACAAGACCAGCCTGTCGACAGCAACCATCTCGCAACTATATTGCTGGCCGCCGCTGCCAGCTCAGCAGCCGAGACGTCTGCCTGTCGACGGCGGTGAGGACAAGGAGTTGGGGTGGACTGGTAGTGTCGGTGTTCTCACTGTTTGCCTATGGACACAGACATGGAGTCTGTTTTCTGCCAGGAATTTCCAAGATGCAAATTCCTTCTGGAAGAAATCTTGGAATCTATTGAGGAAACGGCCTCATGTGTTGAAGTAAATATGTCTGTAAATGTTTTTATTACTATAGTTCTACTGCTATATTGTATACTTTGGAGAAACTGAAACGATCAAATTTCCCTCTGGGTAGTTCTGATTCTGATTCTGAACTAGAGGACCTTAGTGGGAGTGGCCTGCAGTGCTGTGTATTCTGGGATTTGGTGTCTTTCATCCACATGAGCCAAAAAGACACTTTCTGCCTTTTCTCGGCCAAGAAGGCACCAACTTCAAAATGTATTTCACATTTCTACTACATATATGACCCAATGTCAATACAGATTCATGTTTCAACGGGTGAAGTATCCCTTTAATTCTTAATCAAGAACTAGCCAGATGTTCTTTTTTACTTTTTATACATTTTACTCAAACTGCAGGTTCTTGGATGTACTCAGATTATACACCCCCCCCCCCCCCCTCCCCCCCCTCCCAGGAATAACTGATGATCCACTTTATAAAATTTGGGTTAGAGTGATAACAGAACTGTACTGACTTATTTAGCTATCACTCACGTTTTATTTCTTCATGTGCAATTTAGGTTTCACCCCGAGGCTTCCAAAATATTTGGAACATTTGTGTCCCACTAAAATGAAAAGCACCTCCATAGCAATTTTCACTGAAGGCCATGGAACTCATGAAAAATAGATTTTGAATGCCTTGAAATATTTTTTACTCTGCTTCCAAACCTCTCTGCTCATAGAATACAAAAAATAACAATAGATTTATTATTGAGACAGCAACTGCCTGACAAAAATCATCCTCTGCCTCTAGTAATATGAGTGATTGTCCTACGAGACTTGGAAGAATTGTGAGCATACCCACAGTCCAGGCGTTCTGATAAAATTTCCCTGCTTGCTCTTAATTCCACAATATTCTCTCTGCTGTTATTGTCCATCTCTGTGAATGTAGGTCAGGGTGTTGACATTCTGCTGAAAGGTAGATTTACACCACTGCACAGCCTGTCACAGCTACTGACTCACTGACTGGATGTCGAGTTCACACAAATCCTCAGAGAAAAGGCCTGGAATTTAATTATTCTCTCTTTCTTCTGCCTCTCTTTTGCCGAGTTAGAACAAACACAGGTTAGCTTTTAGCTTCCGCTGCAGCCATTAATATTACATTAAAGCTAATGGGACAACGTTCCTGTTGCTCATCTTAATTTTATATCCACTATCTTTCCTCCAGAATATGCAAAGTGCAACTAAAAGTTCTCAATGTACACCAGCAGCACCCAGCTAAAAACTAATCAGTCTGTCTTTGAGATTTTTAAATCACGCTTTTGAATCATCTATTTGATATCCATCTGATCTATATTGGATACACATGATCATACATTTAGGAAAACATTACCATTTATTCTCTACTATTTTGACAATTTTGTTTCTTGGCCATCCAAGAGCTGCAACACAGCAAAGACAATGATGCAGACTGAAAAGTACGTAAAAAAGGTCAACTTCACAAGAACAATTAAAAAAGACTCTTCCCTGCCATGTTCTGGTTAGAGCTATACACTCAATTGATTTACAGGCATGCCCTTTAAACTAGGACTTTTGGGTAGTATTCCAAGGTGGCTGATGAGACAAGTAAGAAAAAGAAAAGTTAAAGTAATATTTGCTTGGTAAAACATTATTCTTTTATTATAGACCACAAATGATACGCTGGTTAGTAAATGCAAAATTACTTAATTTTAACTAATTTTAACGAGCAAAAATGCCATTGTCCCACTTTTGCCACTTAATCCAGGGGGTTTGCACCATTGCATTTCCAAGTTTCATAACAGAAATATCCCTTGGATTTATTTTGAGGTGACTTCTCTACATGTATTTCCTGATTTCACTTTGGGCTACAGGGCATTTTAACATCCTTTGAACGTTTATTTTTAGTAATATCTTCAAGCCACTTCATCGTGAAAATCATTGGCAGAATAAAAAAGGGTAATTTAGAGAAAAAAAAACAGTCACCCACCTAAAACTATCTTTTCAAATGAAAAAATACCTTTGATAATGGAATTTGATGCAAGTCAATTCTGAGTAGTGTTTTTTAAAGCCATACGACAACATAATCATCACTGGCATCAACTGCAGTGCCTGCTGTGTGCACTGTGCAGTCATTTAACTCAAGAAAAGTGGTGAACTACATCTGGTATAAAGAAATTCTCAGTGTCCTACATCTTGCATGATTCTGAGTCACAAGGATTAAACAAATAAGTTAAAAGAAGAGGAAGACCTTGGCTGTCAAACTTGAAAAGAATGAAGGGCATATTTTGTAATCTGCATTAGGTTTGAAATGACTGAGATGCTTGAAATATCCTTTGCTTTGACTTCTTTTCAAGAAAGTGTCAGTGAAAGATAAAGATTTAAAAATCATTGATTGGGAAACGAAGGATTGATCCAGCACACTGACCATTTGTGAAGTATTCAATGAGCCTGGTTCCAGAGCTCTGAATGGATGCCAACAGCTCAAATTTTTAACCAGCAATTCAATAAAATGGCCATTCAGTTCTGAATATCAGGGGTACTATTTCTGTGCTACAGCAGCCAAAATGTCAATGGCTAATTACTAATGGTTGCCTGACTGTGGATCCCAAGGTCTCGGCTTAATTGGCTATTTAGACCCAAGGAAATGGCACTGCCTCGAGGCCAGTCACCCCTGGATACCTGGGAATAAGCAAGCCCACTATCATGAGTCAGAAAACGAAAGGAGGATTAATCAGTCAAGTGTGGGCAGACGAAGAGATAATGGGTTTGAAGACTCCGTTCGACGTATCTTTCAAGGTTAGAGTGTAAACCTAATGAGCCATGTTAAACACGATAAATGGTTAATGGAGACTGGTCTTGGGATCTTTATTGGAATTAACTCGGTGTATGAAAGAAATCACACGGTCCATGCATGGAGTGTGAAGGAAGTGGATCTCCTAACCACAATAGGTTTGGCATAAAAAGGACTACAATTTAGTAGCATAAAAAACACACAATTAAGCGAAGTGAAGTGGAAGGATTTCACAGCTTTTACCATTTCTTATTTAGAGAAGTATTCCCTCTTTATCCCAGTGTTAACCTTAGAATAACCCTGACATTACATTATAAATTTACTCTCACTGTACTTTCAAACAAAAAAAGGAAATAAATAAATAAAAGGAAAGCTCCATTTTTGATTGTATTGTATGAAGAAGTACCAGCGAAGACAGACTTTATGTAAACTTCATTTTGAATATTGCCATGACCTCAACTTACTTTCAGACCGTCTTTCTTTGGCACTTTGGTTTTATCAACCTTACAAGTCAGTGCCTTTAGCATGCTGCGCAGTGTGCACTGATACATTGCATAGCCTCTGTGAAGAAAGTGTCATGATATGTTCTTGTTTAGTTTTGTATTTTGTTTATTTCAGTGTTTCAGATTTCCTTTCCTCTGGTTCTTCCCAGGTGTTGCTTGTTTCCCTTGTTTCTATTTTGTTTTTGTATTTTTTCAAGTTTAGTTCTTTATGTCTCCTGTTTTATTTTGTTTTTTCCTTCCCCGTGTTTTCTGAATTTCCCTGTGAGTGGATTTTTTTTTGTATTAAGTAATCATTTGCCTCATATCTTGTCATCTCTTGTCATCTCCTGTCATCTCTTGCCATCTCCTGTTGCCCTTGTTCTTGTTCTGTTTTATTTCTTAGTCTTATCTTCAGTGTTTCCTGTTGTATTTTGTAGTTTTTCGCCCTGGAGTTTAATTTCCTGCCATTGTGTGTTTCCCTCCACTGTGACGTGGCACACCTTAATTGTCTTCACCTGTGTAATTGAAACACTCTTCCTAATGCCTATTAAAGGGATATTTAGATTTTTTTAAGTGGGGTTGTATTATTTGGTATACAGTATACCTAACAATCAAGTGTATTATCAATAGATAATGGAGGTCAACACAACCCTGGAGAAAAGAGGCTTTTTGTCATGGCTGCAGATAAACAACAATTAGGATCCACTTTCAGATAAACAAAGAGTAAATGAAATCGTAAAATTCCTTCCTTGATATGGCAATATCAAAAGGGACTAGCTATTGTAATCACTCCCTACTCTGGTGTGGGAAAATATGGGTTACAGTCAGAGAAGTAGTTGCAGTCAGATTCAGCAATCAGTTAAAATGATGAGGACACTTATTCATAAATAAGACTGGATATTCTTGTATTTTGGTTAGTGTATAAAAGGACCAAACTGTTGAGAAATGTCTGCGTCATGTTGTTTCTGGGAACATGGGTGGCTACTTAGAACCCTTGCATGACGACACCAAATCATCTTTATCTCCTAATCCCAAATATGTGGCGGATGAGTTCTGAGATATAAAAAGGCTAGATTTATTATGGAAATGTGCAGATTTAAAGATCAGTAAGATTGACTATAGTACATACAATTTTCTGCACAGCCTACATTAGGACAATGACATATCTGTTTTTAGCCTATTTTCCAACAAACCATTTTTCCAAGAAAAACTTGACCCTTTGATGGGTCCTAAATAAACATGTACCAAGAGCTAAACCAGCCAAATCTGATGATAATGGTAATGTTATGTAATGTGCCCCAAACCACCTACTCTTATCTGAGCTGGTGGAAATGTATTAAATTTAAGAACTATTAGAACTATATACAAGACGTTTTAAGACATGCACAAGCACACACACACACACACACACACACACACACACACACACACACACACACACACACAAACACACACAAACACATACATCTGGTCTGTTTTAACACGACTTGAAAGTAGCTTATTTTTTCGTAAATAAAAACAAAAAGTCTTTTGGGTGATCTTGTATGTTAAGTCTTTTTTTCCTTTAGAAATGAGTTCGGTTAAAAACATGTATATTCTTCATGCGGTTGTTCATGGAAAGGTTCTCAGCAAACAGATTTATTCTTAGTTGTTATTCCAAGTTGAGACTTTAGGTTTTCAAGATTTAGCTTTACCAACTGTTAAACCACTACTGCACAACTCTAAGCAGCAGACTCTAAGGTATAGGTCAGCTTAAATGGGACACTCTGATTTATGAATTATCTAATAGCTGCGGTGGCAGACATGACTGAGCATCAAAATCATCACAGGCCCAATAGATAACAGGTCCCTGTCCTGTTAAACAGCTTTATCAGATGAACAAGTGATGTGAACTTTGTTATGTTCAAAAAGCACTCCCGCTTTCCTTTTTATTTTGCATTATCAAACAAACCAGAACTAATAACAGATCAATTATTCATTCCTCTAACCCCAAATATCAGAGGTGTTTTTCCCTCTGGAAAGAAAAAAAATGTCAGCAGTCAGCACTACATGGGCTCTTGCACTCACTGAGGGCACCGAGCACACAGACAGTTCTATTTCCAGACACATCCACTCTGCACTCTCCTGAGATGAAGTTTTATCCTGGTGCAACACAATGTCAGCAAAAAAAAGATAATAAAAGTACATATAGGAAGGTATGCCCTTCTATGGGAAAATACAAATTAAGTGGGTGAAACAGCCATTTAGACAAATTATTTTAGCTAACAATTGGAATAATGACCCTAACCTGCCCACTGCAGCCTCTGATGATTAAGCTGACTGTTGAATAAATCCAATGCCTAAAAGTGTGTGTCTCAGTGTGTGTGTGTGTGTGTGTGTGTGTGTGTGTGTGTGTGTACATCATGTACCACTGGGCTGAGTACAATAGGGTTTAACACAAACCCCAAAACTCTTTGCAGTCTGTACGGAGATGACAAATCTTTGAAATGAATTGAACCAGGGAGAGGTCAGACTGCCGACAAAAGCAATTTCCCTTTTCAGACACACACACACACACACACACACACACATATACACACAAACACCAAGTACTTTTCAACAATGGAAATCCACCCGTTGTAAACAAGTATTAGTGTGATTGTATTGCTCTGTGACGTTAGCAGATTTGTCTGGTGTTTGACAATTGTTTTGAAATGCATCCCTATTTTATTGAACTTCTAGTATCTTATTGCGTAATCCATTGTTTTAAACCTAGTTTAAAAGGCCACTATAGAGTTCAGATTTGATTAAAATAAAAAAATGGTATCACTTTTTAAATGTATTTAAACATTAATGAATTGAATGAAATAATAGAGTGTTATTGTTTTCATTCAATATCCAATTGACATTTAAAAAAAAGTTAATCCAAATTTTCCTTTTCATTAGTTACTCTTTTGCATTGACAAACCATGTGGAGAATTAAGGGTGGTATAATGTGCCAGTATTGTTAGCGTAACCTTGCCGTTAAACATGAGTTCTTTCTGGAAATACAACAGGCTGTGTAGCTCCATCACCTTTGGGGACATTTGGATTTTTATTTCAGACTGAACATTTGGGGACTAGTTGATTTTTATTACAGAATTAACCACAAACAGGTGGCAAAATATTACAACACCTTACAAGGTTTTGTATTGTTAAGGGAAAAAAAGTGAAACAGAGAGGACATCCCTAGGCTGTGGTGTGAGGGTTTAGAAGTTAATTTGGTGAAAACAAACAAACCATTTCCAGAGCATCATTGTGGCTAAGCATCCAAAAAAAACATTGCACTGGTCCGACTGTTTCAAACCTCTGACCTAGAATGAGCTGATCAGCTCCACTCGACTGCATGTTAGTGCTGTTAAATCTCCCTGTTGGTTTATTGATCAGCCATAATTCCTAAAGGAAATAAGACAGGAGGTGATGAGGGGACAAAGGTTGGATTATAGGATTTTCCCATAGGTAAACAGTGGAATAATCTTGGTATCTGAAGTTCAAAGTTCAAGAAAAGAATCTTCAAAACTAGAGACAACATAAAACAGACATTTCTCTAGTCTGCACAGACATGTATCAGTTTAGTGTCTGAGGACCGAAGATCTGAGAGATTGGCTGATACAGAGCAGACCCTGAGAGATATCCAACAGGTTAAATAAATGGATCTGCCTGCGAGTCCAAATCCTACAACGTCAGACTTAGTTGGAATGACACGGACAGTAGATACAACCTTAAGCCAATATAAGCTCAGGATATTGGGTGGGGGAAGGTTTCATAACGTCTACTATTCTCCCTGTTAATATACCTTGTTTTTAACAATTATCCTAGAACATCTTACTTTTGTGTGTATCCTTTTGTGTAGGACAAAAGCCCTGTTTCTCCTTTTTAATCAATTTTGTGTGTGTTGTGATGGCAACCTTTGAAAACCAGAAAGATTTGTCAGGCATTTGTAGTAAAATATCATGTAACGTGTTGTCCCCCTTTTCCTTCATACAAGAGTTCGACCCAAAACACCATCAAGATCAACAGCAATATAAAGCCTTGAAAGATGTGCAGCAGATGTTTTAAGAGGAAGAGACTGTCAAAGTTTGGTGATTGTCAGGCAGCTACCCCTGCACTGAGACTGTGGTGGAAATGCATGTTACAAAATAATAACGCTAGACAAAGTATGGATAAGGAAAACAATAATAAAAAAAAGTGGAACCTTTATACAATCAACTTCTTTGTGCACCACCAAACTGTGGTGGAAATGCATGTTACAAAAATAATAACGCTAGACAAAGTATGGGTAAGGAAAACAATAATAAAAAAAAGTGGAACCTTTATACAATCAACTTCTTTGTGTTGTTTCCAAATGTTTGACAGTTTCCACAAGTTAAAAAACCTCCTACATTTATTTGATGTTTTTTTTTGTTATACAAAAGTATGAAATCTTAATTCTCAGATATTGTATCTATTACATTTTAGAAAACATATACACTTTGTCCGCTACCGGAGGCTATCCTGGAAACCTCTTTGTTAGAAACTAGAAACTGGGAGTTTTGACTTTACAAGTTAGGAGGGCAACAGAACACAGCATTAGGTATAGCCTCAGTCTAATATAGGAGTAAGCACATCTTAAGCCTTGTTCACACTCACACAAAACCCCTGAAAAACTCCTGAAGTTTTTGGGTTGAGCTGTATGTGTGAACACAAACAGACACATTTTCCCTCTAAATTCACCCTTAGTTTTTGCTGCCAGCCCCCCCCCCCCCCCCCCCCCTTCATTTTCTGTTCCCCAGTATGTTCTTGTCTGCTGTTTTGTTCACATTGTGATTCTCTGGAGCTACACATGGTTCGCTGTGAGGTGCATGTGGTAACAACCCAATCAGGAGGATTTTATCGGTAGTCCTCCTGAAGTTCTCTAGACATTTTCAGGAGTGCATATGTGAAAACAGCTTTAGGTCAGCATCGTTGGCCAAATCCTTCAGAGGATCTCTGAACTGGGACAGTGTTTCAACTGAGCCTGCTTTTAGATGTAATGTACAAATGACAACATGTCTATGTAAAGCACAATATCATTACCTTTTGTACTACTCTATTCAAATCCAGGCTTTATGTTTGTAGTATTAAAACATAACCATAATGGAACTACATTGTTTTAAACCTCTCACTTAAAAGATATTCCAACACAGGAATATTGATCATGTTCCCTATTTAGTTCAAACGTATTTTCAGTGTTTTTTATCCATGCATTTGTAATTTATCTAAACGATTTTTGTTTTACTGAGTCACAATACTCTTAGACATAAACCCTTTAAACAGTTTCCCTTAAAAAAACACTAAAACAATAACATGAAAACCTAAAGCATTTGTAATGGTCAGTAACTTTATTTAGCTTTCTAGTTGAGCAGAAGAGCTGTACTGGTGGGATACTGGTAAAATGTACTCACACTGCCCACATGTCGGAATAGCCTGTATCTTTTAGTAGTAGTGTATAACTACAGAATTGAGATTATGAATGCATTCCCAGCCTTTTCTTTTTATTTTAAATAGAAGCTTAGGTTTGATGAAGTGTGAGGCCTGCCCTTCTTTGTGAATTATGATCGTTTCGCTTGGTTCAGTTAAGAATAACACAGTCCGAACACAAAGGCTCATTTGATCCAGCTGAAGGGGACTTTAGGGATCTGACAGTTTATTATTACAATCAATCAGTCATTTTTTATTTATATGATGGAAATAAACTAAGTTATATCAGGGAACATTGCAAAGGGAAATGTTTTAGAACATAGTCTTTGCTTAAGATTTATTAAATTATCTCATTTGATTTTTATTTCAAGGGTCCACACATTCAGGAGCAAAACAAGGAAAGAAAAAAATCGACTGTTAACAGGCAGAAACCTCGAGCGAAACCATTCTCATTGTTGAACAGCCACGTGCTGCAACCAAATAGGTCTCAATAGTGGTATAGAGAGAGAGGCAGCACAGCTTGCTGAACAGGTACATCTAAAAGCTGTATTTGAAGGTGAATTGACATACTTGCTTTCTCATCAGATGACCTTAAAGGCTCTACATGCGATTTTTTGATCCAGCAGATGTCGCCCTTGAGCACCAGCATGAAACCAAAACAACTTGCGGTGCATTGTTGTGTTAGCATGCTAATGCTAGCGATCTTCATTATGCTCATTTCTTCACACTGCATGTAAATTTACCTGAAAAGAGAGTGATCTAGAAACCCAGTTAATCAGTGAGTACAGTATGTTATTCTTCTTTTCTCTAGACCCTCAGTTAAATAACTTTTATACGTGAGGAGTCAGGTGCCGTCCCGGCGATATAAAAGAACTGAAAATATGACTCGGAAAACATCACAGACAGTGGGACTTGGGTGTTACACCCATTGTAGACGGTCATTACTCAGTTATTTTCAGAGGATATACTTGATTTATATTATATTTAAGTGTGCAAAATCACAGAAAGCCTTTAAGTTACAAAAGGCAAGTTTAAAATTCTGCTAAATTTTAGCTAACATTTCTGTTAGCTTAATATTAATATTAGTTAGCTAACATTAACATACGCAAATAATTGATGTGCTCTTTGTTGCTGTTTTAAAGCTTTTGTATAAAAAAAAAATAGAGTTCAGCTCTGTAAATATACTGAATGGCAAATATGGGTTATTTGGTGTGAAATGATGTGATTAAGTATGGACATCTATACTACATTAGGTAACAATTTATATTAAGGTGCTTGTAATAAGCATTAATAACAGGTAATAAGTCACTTACGAGACCTTAATACAAATAAGACTAAATAACATGAATATAATAATATTTCTCGGAAGCTTTCAGAAAACTCGCGACATCACAGCTTTACAAAGAAGAATTAACATGGCATACAGCAGACCCATGAGTATAGCTACATATGCTACCAATAGTCCTTCATGCCATGCTGCTTGATCTGATGCTCCAGGACGACCTCATCAATCACCAGGAGGATGCTGACGTTCATATGCTTTGTTATGTCGTCCTCAGTGTCTGTAGATTTACAAAAGACAGAAAAAATAGATATAGCTGAAAATTGTTTGTAATACTCTGAGAAACAAAATTTTTAGCCGGCAGATCCCCCCTTCACTCTGAGCGAACTGAGCACAGACACAAAATATGGCAGCGCCCATTAAGACCTCAGGGTTTCTCTCTTCCTGCAACCCTAGCCTTGTGGTAACACTTAGGGGAGTTCACAGTCAGCTGAATCAGCGCATAGAAAACTTGACATAACATTGTGACAAAGTGGGTGAGAAGCTCTTCTCTTATTCACCACTTGTCACTTAAGTCTTTATTTAGTATCAAATCACATCATTAATTACAGTTGTTTATTTAGCTTTAATTTATTTTTGCTTGTGTAACATTGTAGCATTGTTTGTGTTAGCAATAAGTTACAGTTCTCATCAGTATCAAGTATAAATTAACTTACAGCAAACACACAGTCTTGACTTAGTTCAGTAATTTTTATTTAGCTTCTGGAACTGCAAAATATTATTGATTGTCTTATCCATACTTACCTCTGTTTGTTCTTTTGTTCAGTTTCCCATGTGGTTCCATGCAGCTAAAAAAGGGATAGCCCAGCACTTCCTGGGTATTTATCAGATTGATGATGTCATCGCTGACATCACTGGGGCAGACCATTTTGAAGGGATTTTATTTCTGAGAAATGTTTTCTTTCTAATTATTTCTTTCATGTTTGAGTTACTGGTAGAATATAATTTAATTAGTTAAATTTCATTTAGTTGAGTAAATGATCTGAGGTTAATTTAAGGGTTTATGCAGATTTCTTTGCTTTAAGAGAAAAGTGTAAACCCACTACTTGAGTTGTGCTGCACCCAGCTGCGGCCATTTTGTTAATGGGGCCATCTATAAAGACAGGAGACGCGTGCTCTTGCATGCGGAGAAGTGAGGATGTGCTGCCTTTAATATGTTTCGTAGTCTGATTTAATCATGAAGAAAGTTGCCTTATTTACATTTAACTTTTGTTGTTTTGTTAAGTTAACACGTGTTGGTTTAATCACTGTACACTAGTGATGGCAAAATGAAGCTTTGTGAAGTAATGAGGCTTTCCAGCCAATTGTATCGCAAATAGATTCATTACTCGAGGCCTCATTCTTCAAGATATAGTCTATGAAACAACAATATATATAAATCTATTGTTAGAAGTTTGAGGATCTATGTTAACTACAAGTCAAGGAAAAAAGGAAGATTGAAAGAAAGCTCCTTAAAGCACACCAAGCACTTCACCTTCAAATCAAAATAATAAGCCATCGATAATGAACACAGATAATGATGATCGTGACAGAAATAGTAACAACTAATTGAAGCGATTCGGCATAGCAATACATGAAAGCTTTGTGGCATAATGATTATGGCAGCGCCGCTTTGACATAGAGGCTTGGGTTCGGTTCCTGGAACCGCTAAACAGATGTTTTGTTAACTCAAAATGCTCCCAAACAGGAGACGTTTTCCTCTTTCTCGCAGGCTCCATTTCTCGAAAAAAATAGAACCAAAACTCCAACTCTCAACAACCAACTAACGCAAACTCACAAGGAGACATGACAAGTGGGTTTCGGTTCCTTTTATCCACAACCCGAACCACAAACAAATCAATGACGTAGTTCTACTCGAAGTGAGGCCTCGTTTGTCATCGATGACGCGCTTCTCTGAAAATGACACAAGCCTCGATACGGGGCCTCGGCTAAAAATGCCCCTCCTACTCGACACACGCTTCAAAGCCTCGGTCTTACAGTGTACAGTAGTGATGTTACGCTTAGTAACATCACTACTGTACACTGTAAGACCAGACTTTATATCTAATTAAACGATTTAATTACAATGTACATAAATTATTTAAGTTTGATTGCATTACTATAAAATGCTAAGTTTGTTCTACTAATTTGTAGACATAGTTGAATGTGTGAATAACTTTAAGTTAAATGGCCTTAAAAGACTAAGTTTTAGTCGTAACCACGCCTCTTCATGTCATTTGCGTTGTGAAGGAGCGCCATTTGAAATTTTAGGTTGCAGGTAACGGGCATCTTTGCTGCAACTTCGTCTTCCGGACCGTTAAGTCAGGTAACGCTGTTTTCTCTTTATTATTATGAGTGTGTCAATTTGAGGGGCTATTGGTGAGGAGTGAGATTTGTTTTAACTCTGACAGCAGTGGAAACCTTGTTTTCACAGTTAACATAGACATTTTCACCTGCTAGCTACCTTTTAGCTAGCGTTACTTTTCTCATTGTAGGAGAGGCTGTTTGGGAGAAATTGAAACTGTTTAAACGTTCACCAGTTTGCCAGACATTTTTCACCTCTTACCTAGGCTGACTATTAGCTGTACCTCGCCACTTTTCGTACCCGGGTGGCTGTTTGTGAGCAGTGAAAACGAGACATCATTCCCCTGCTAGCTACCTGTTAACTAACTGCCCTGTTTTTGTTACTGTCGTGTGGCGGACACCGCTTCACATTGAACAACTGAGGGGACCGGCGACACAGAAGGATACGAGGCGGGCTTCACAGTACTATTCCAGCGGAAGAGAGATTGTGGCGATGGCCCGGCTGTTGTACAGCGGTCTAATGAATCTGATGAGTGCTGTTAAGTTAACTTTAGCGAACACGTTGTATTTTGAGATGGCCATTGATTGAAATAGGCGCAGTTAAGGTTAAATAAACTGAACAACTATATGGCTATTTAATGTTAATCTCATGCAGCTGGCTAACTGCTGGCTCATGCTCAGGTCTCCCTGAATTTGCCCAGATTTAAAAGATTGTTGCAGCTAATGCAGAAATTCTGTTTGTCTGCCACAAAATGACAGCATGGTTCTGTAAGTACTTAAGATCTTACCAACTTCACTGTAATGATGTCACCTGTATGTGTGTGGTCAAGCTGTCAGAGTTAATTGATGTCCTCCCGTTATCAGTGTACAGGGTACAAGGAGAATCTATGGTGACACTGAGAAGATTTGTTATTTGCTAAATACCTGTCCATGCTTTTTCCCCAGATGGCCGTGCAACAGAAATTAACCATGAGGGTTATTGTCTGTGAGGGAGACATACGAAAGATGACTTTTTCAGACAAAGGTGAGTTGAGTTGTCTACATCAGTCTTCTCCCTGTCTTCCCACAATCTAAGTTTCTCCCCTTTGCCTTTATCGTTCCTTTCTCTCAGTCTCTGTCCTGAACGCTACTGTTCTCTCCCATTCTCTACTCTCATCATTTGCTCCTCTCTCAGCTCTTGTCTTGTCTCATTCTCTCATCTTTTCTCCTGTCCTCTCTCCTTTCATGCCATTTTGTCATGTCCTCTCTTGTACTTTCCAGTCTTGAAAATTAGACATTTTTGTCATAACTTGTTGGAAAGTTTGGGAATTTGTTTGATAAGAACTGTGTGTTGTTTTCTATGCCCACTATCTTCCAGACCATGGAGCCAACAGACATCAGGTGCCTTTGTCTTCGGGGACTGCCGGTCATATTGGGAGATGATCCTTGCGCCTTCTTCAAGACATGCTTCGTAAGTAAATGAATTTGATTTAAATGTTTCAGCTGCATTTTCTTTTTTCCATTTTAATTTTGAACCTTTAATTAAAATCATATGCTACTAACTTTTTCAGTGTTTCAAATACTTGTACTTCTATCTTTTGGCTAAACAAATTTTACTAAACAATCTCAATATCTGCATTATTGGTTAATAGCATGACATAAACTGAAAAGACTATAAACATCTTTAAAAAATGGGCTAAATGAATGTTAAATATTTTACTTTGGCTGTACAAATAAAAAGGAAGCA
This sequence comes from Labrus mixtus, assembly GCF_963584025.1. NCBI lineage: Eukaryota > Metazoa > Chordata > Actinopteri > Labriformes > Labridae > Labrus > Labrus mixtus. The sequence continues at coordinate 19,301,352 of NC_083616.1, forward strand.
CTTGTGGCCAGGTTGTAGTGTGCCTTGCTATTCTTTTCAGCACCCATTTAAAAAGCAGCCGCGAGCAGCGGCTCATGCCAGGCTGCAGAGGACCATTGTCTACGGATTCTGAGTTTCTCCTATTTTATTTGCAAAAATATACCTGAAAGCAATCTGTTGACAGTCAAATCAACATAACAGCATGCCACTACAGTTTTAATGTCTATATCTGTAGAATATGTCACAGACTTTAACTAGTGCACCATCTTTATCAAAAGCGTACTCCACATTAAACAAATGGGCTGGAACAGTGGGTAAACTCTCCTTTTGCAATAAGTACTTGTAAGCACAGATCCAAATATTGCAGTTTATTTAAGACCAATGTTATTGTCCTTTCAATTAGAGGTTGACCGACACATGTTTTTTTTAAGGCCGATATAATTCTGATAGTTTGAGGGAGGAAAAAGCCGCCATTGGCCACTATTGGAGCCAGATTCCGCTGCTGCAGTGAGATGGTAAAATGTCCTATCAACGCCGATTAAGACCTCTACTATCAATAATTACTTTCAGTGTACGGTTTATTTTTGATGAGGCTTTTCATTCTTAACATCTGAAGGTAATTTTAAATCTGTTTCTCTCTCTTGTAGGACGCAACTGACAAGGACTCATACAGTCAAATTCCAGTGGGAATCGTCTTCATTGATGAAGAAAATCCTCAGCTGAACCCATCCAGAGTGGGGATCATTTTGGAAGGTGTGTTGATGGATGAGCTGGCTAACATTCCTCAGGCCTTCTGTGTCCTTTTTGGACTGCACCTGGACTATCCCAAGTACATGAAAAACACCTTATTTTTGTCCAGCAGGTGATGCTCAACCTGGGTAAAAGTGAGCTGGCACCCAAAATTCAGACTCTGAAAAATCAGCTTGTACTGTAAAACGGGATTCCAAGTAGTTATGCTACAGTTCCAGATATCAGGTGCATTTTTATTTTTGCATTTCAACATGTCTGTGCACTGTTTGCACTTTATGCTGGATGGCATTGGCACAGATATCGTGAAAAGAGGTTGCTTAATATCAAGATTCTATATTTACTCAGTCCTAGCATTAAGTACAGTAATCCCATGCTGTTAGTATTGCGAACGTAGGGTACGGTTGTTAAGAATTTTTGTAAATACCGGTAACTGTCATAAAGAGAAAGGTTGGAAAAACTTGCAGAGATTTGTAAAGCAAGGCATTATTTTCCTTGACTTCTCATGTTGTTTGAAGTTAAAACTTCTGAAATAAAGCAGAATAAGAATGTAATTTTGTTATTTGCTTTTATTGTTAATTAAAATGTTCTACTGCAACAAATTAAAAACAGAATTTAAAATTGTACACATTTTGAAAATATTAAGAGGACTTTAATATCAAAGTTAAATCAACTTGTAATTTAGTACAATGGTCTTAACATAATTGTAATAATTATGCAAAGCAATTGACATTGCATAAGATTTTAAGTTAAATCAACTTGGCATTTAGTTTGTTGTACTTAAAAACCTAAGTTAAATTCACTCAAGTTTTCATTATACATCACTTAAATTTTTTAGGGCAACCGGTTTCCTCACATTTTCTAAGTAAATTCAACTCATCCGGGCTTACAGTGTAAATAAATACTCACCTCTTGAAAAATCTTCATCTGCTGAGTTGCCTTTCTACAACCTTCCTAGCCAGTTGTGCTAACTACTTTACAAACATTGAGATTTACATTTCTTTCCATGTATCTAGTGATGTGGAAAATTCCTTTGGTCTGCAGGGACTCAAACTTTTTCTGTCCAATCAATGTGAACACTAGTGTGCCAATTTGTAAGTGTGGAACTGCTTTTTTCAGATACAGACAGATCCCAGTCTCTTCTCCTCCAGTGGTTCAAACTGGAGTATTGTTGTTGCTGATAAAATGGTTATCGTGTTTTGATCAGAGTTATCAAACCATCCTGCTGCTTCTGGTCATCTCAGTAAGTTCCTCTCGTCTCTGACTCACTGTTTGCTATCTGTCAGGGGCCTGTATCAGAAAGAAGGTTCAACAAATTCTCAGGCTGTTTTTGAAACATCTACTATACTTGAGTACTTACTGATTTCTCTGGCAAAATATTCAGTAGATCATCAGACCAGTCTTCGCTGACTGTTTCCCACAATGCAAAGCGCCAGGTCAAATGAAAATAATTATTTTAACTGATTCTATAGGATTCTGATGAGTCACATACTTTGCATTTCAGAAACTGAAGTGGACGCACTGATGTTTACCTGGACGGACAGTTTCTGGTGGTCTGTGAAGAAATGGAAACCTTCATTCAGACATCAGGTCTGTTTTTTGAGTCCATACCTTAGTTGACATCTTGTTGATTTAAAGTTATATTAAGCTGACCTCTTTTATAGGCCTAGTTATTATAATTTGGTTTGTAAACTAGAGGTACTTATGTGCATATGGACATTGATGACTCTCTTAATTATCAATGGGTAAAGTCTGCCATTCTTGGTAAAAATTACATCAATCCTGAGACTTACAGGCAAAGATTCCGCTCCCTGGACATCAACCCTGATGAGAGCCCTAAAGAGTTGTATGTGATGCTCTTTGGGAAATGGATCCAGCCAAAAGGTAAAAGCATCCAAGAAGTTAGTGAAATAATCATCCTACAACAATATTTGAGAATGTTGTCCCCTGAGCTTCAGGTATTGATCAAAGACCATGACACAGATTCAGCAACGGGGGCTACCAAGCTGGCCGATGTCTTTGTGGCTGCACGGAAAAAGGGTCAACCATGGAGCTACAATGCATGGAGGATGACAATGGACAGCCACAAACCAGCCCAACAGTTCCAACAGGGGGAAGCATCCGGTGCGGGTAAGCCTCCCATGTGGGAGGGGCCAGCCAGCTAGCATGCCAACAAACCCTCTAGCAAAAAGCTTTTTTTTTTATCTATGTGGACTTGAAGGCCATACTAAACTCATCTCGGCTAAGGTGATACAAATGTGCTTAAAAATGATTTCTATATTAAAATTCAAAACATTGAAGTTAATGGAACCATTCTTAGGGCCTTGCTTGACTCTGTACAGACACTGGTACACAGGAAGTTTGTACCACCCAACATTGTCAGCAGCAGTGACACCATCCTTATCTGTTGTGTTCATGGAGATGAGAAGCCTTATCCAACAGCTGACATCTACATTAAGGTAAAAGGTCAAACTTACCTTTTGAACACTGGGGTTGCTGATAATCTGCCTTTTGATGCTGTTCTAGAAAGAGACCTACCAGTTCTTTTTGATTTGTTGGAGCCAGAACAAAGCAGACAGTGTAATGCTGTGGTTAACAGAATGCAGGCCATGCAATCCAATGAGCTCCTTTTCAATGAGGAGTTGGAGACCACACCTGGGAATTCTCGGAAAACCCGCAGACAGAAGGCACAAGAAATTGAGAGAATTGAGAATATCCTGCAAAATGGCATCCTCTATCGTCAACAAGAGTCAGCGTTGCAGCTAGTGGTTCCCCAAGCAGCTAGAAACGCCATACTTGCCTTGGGGCACTTTAAAAAAACATTTCCACTGGCCTGGCCTGCGCAGATATGTTGCTCAGGTTTGTGAAAGTTGCCCTCAGTGCCAAATAACATCTGCTAAAACACCCCCCAGAGCTCAACTTAAAACACTACCCATTATTGGCACCCCATTTGAGCGCCTTGGGATGGATATTTTTGGTGCTGTAGCGAGAAGCAAAGCAGGGAACTGTTATATCCTGGTTATAACAGACTTTGCTACCAAGTATCCAGAAGTCTTTCCACTAAAATCCATCCATGCTTTCTGTTTGATACAGTTCTTTTCAAGGGTGGGCTTCCCTTGTGAAATATTAACTGATCAGGGAACTAACTTTGTCTACTCTGCTGAAACAGGTGTACCAGTTACTGGGTATCAGGAGCCTCAGGACTACACCATATGCTCCTCAAACGGATGAGCTAACAGAGCGCTTTAACCAGACCCTGAAACAGATGCTCCGGAAGTTGGTAAACAACACTGGTACAGACTGGGATCAATGGCTGCCATACCTCCTGCCCAATCCTCCACTGGTTTCTCTCCTTTTGAACTTTAATATAGACATGAAGTTTGGGGGTCGTTGGCACTGTTGAGAGAGATCTGGGAGGGGGCAAGGTGAGGGTGGGATCTGTTAACGTTGTATCCTATGTCATCCAGATGAGAGAGCGGCTGGAGAAAATGGGTGAGCTGGCCCAATCGCACGTGGCGGACGCTCAGCAGCAACAGAAGTCCTGGTACGACAAGCCAGCCAGGCAGAGATTATTCGACCCTGGACAGGGCTAAATGCTAAATGGCAAGGACCGTTCAAAATCCTAAAGAAACTTGGGTCAACCAGGTACCCACACCAAGGCACTCACACTCCAGTAGGGTACTTCGCATAAATCTCTTAAGAGTGGGTGCAGCGACCTGAAAGAAAAACAGAAGTGATGCTAATAAGTGGATGAGCAATACTTACCTCTCTAGTGACCTGGTAGACCATGATCTCAGTAACCAATCAGGCGGCCAACGGATTCAGGTGAGATCTATCTGTAATTCAGATGTTTTCCAGGAGAATCCTGGGAGAACAAATATTGTTGAACATGACATTGTTGTTAGAGAAGGTGCTTCTGTGAGAAGATTAAGTTAAAGGATCCCTGAGCGCCTGCTGGCCTCACTGAGGAGGGAGGTTAACCTGATGCCTTCCCTTGGGATCATCGAGGCTTCAAAGAGCTAGTGGTGTAACCCAATGGTGCTTGTACCAAAGAAGGATGGAAGCATTAGGTTCTGCATTGATTTCAGGTACCTGAATTTATTTTCTCTCTTTGATTCCTATCCAACACCAATAATGTATGAACTGCTTGAAAGGCATAATACTTGACCACAATAGATCTCTGCAAGGGTTATTGGCAGATTCCTCCCACTGATCGGTCACAGGAGCTGACAGCCTTCAGGACACCATGGGGCCCTTTCCATTTCACAGTAATACCATTTGAGTTTCACAGCGCTCCAGCAACTTTCCAGAGACTCATGGACCAGGTAATTTGTTATTTCTCTGGTTTTGTTGCAGCATATCTAGATGACATTGTCATTTACAGTAACACATGGGAGGAACACCTGCAAGCTGTCTTGGATTGCCTTCATTCTGCCGGGCTGACTGTCATCCTATCGAAGTACCTAGGCCACGTCATCTTCAATGGGGTTGTACGCCCTCAGGTCAACAAAACCCAGGCAATAAAAACAGATGTTATTTTAATAATTGGTGTTAAATGCAAAGTGCTTAAATTGAGATGAAGCCTGTGTTGATGCTGACGTGCATGTTTATCTTTATAGGGGTGGTGTGACCTGTCTGTAGGTCAGGTTTTGGTAAAAGGCGGATTTTGGGCTCATCCAGAAGACCATCCGTCGACAAGAGCATCCACCATAGAACTGAGAGCAGCTAACTGGATAGTGAGCCCATCCTTCCTTCGCTACTTCATAGAGCAGAAGCACAGATTAAACAGAAACACACACCTGGATTGAGCCCCAACGAAAAAGACTGGGATTAGACACTTCAAATGTTTGTTTTATTTCATGTGCACACTTTATTAAGTTGTTAATTGCATTAGTAAATTGTATATTGTAATCTTGACCTGCAATATTTGTGTTCCTTACATACAAAGTTTGAAAATGTATTCCTGTGTGCATCTCTTGACTGGTATTCAGACCTTGGGCTCCAGGAGTCCTAGTCTTCTGATGTTTGTCCACCTTCAACACTTGCTTTTTCCCTGAATTTGATCAGATATGTTGGTAGCTATGACACACCAAATGTTTTCATAATGTTGTTAACAGTTAACGTTAAAGATAATACTTGTATTTGTTTTTTACAAACTGTTTGAGTGGAAGTTCAATAGACCTCCTTTTTGTTTCTGCTCCCACTGAGCTGTTAATAAGTGCATAATAAAGTATTTATTAATATTTGTAAGTAGTGTTCCTACTTTAGATCCAGTACCTGCAGAGGAGCTTTATTAACCCTTAATAAGTGCATAATAAAGTATTTATTAACCTTTATAAGGCATTAATATGAACCTAATAAAGTCTTATTTATGTCAATAAACAATTTATCAAAGTTGATAAGTGGTCTATAAACAAGTTTCTTTGTGTTAATTAATATCTTACAAGCCAATTATAAATTAATTTATAGTTTAACACTCATGAAGTCTTAATGTTAATAAACATCTTATTAATGTTTATGACGGTATATAAAGTGTCAGTACATTTCTAATAAGAGCCTATAAGTGTCTTATAAGACATAATAAATGCGTTAATTATGCCTATATTAACACTTACATAGTCTTATTTGTGTTAATAAGAATCTAATAAGGTCTTATAAGTGACTTAAAAGTGACTTATTACCTGTTATTAATGCTTATTACAAGCACCTTAATATAAAGTGTTACCCTACATTAACACTCAATTAAGGTCTCATCCTGACCAAACCTCAGCTTATTGGTTGTCCCACATCCCAGGCATGGACCTGCCATCTCATTCTACATGCTGACACGCTGCATGGCGCCAGGACGGATACCACAGCCCAGTTGAGTAGGCAGGGAGACAAGAGAACTCAGCATTTCAAGCGGCTGAGCAGAACCGGAGCCCTGGAATCTAGTGGAGCCTTGCACCGGGAAGAGCGACAACAGATCGATGGCTGTGATTAATTAACTTCTAATGAGTTCATCTGAGCGTTAAGAGACCCAGAAAGTTGGACACGTCCCATCGTCTATCTCTCTCTGACCTATACCATCTCCCTCCCTCCCCCATCCTCTCCTGCAGCTATCGATCTAATTTGAAGGAAAATGAAGATTATCCCTTTCTTTTTTAGTTGCTATTTCACTCTTCACCCTTTGGGATCTTTTTTTATTGAGCGGTTAAATAATAAGTCTTCAAATTATAAGCAGTACAATAACCTGAATTGGATTATTGGTTTCCGATTCTGGGTTGAAAGTTGTCTTGGGTCACAGCACAGTGCAGGTACCTCATTGTTAACCATTCCTTTTATTGTGCATCAATAACACAGCACAGTGAAAATCAACACTATTGAGCTGACCTGATTTCCTGTAGATACTAAAGCTAGAGTGGCATAAGTCATGCTAAAGTCGGCATGGCGATGGCTGAGACACAGGTTCCCACATGTGATTACCCTGGCAGTCATTATGATCCTGGCGAGAGTGAGAGTGAAAGCTGGGAGTGCAGGAGCAATGGAGATGAATGGTCCTGTGAATAGGGAAGTGGATTGGGGAGCCGAGGCTCCCCGTGTAGCTTGGTCTGCCATTTTCTTTCTCCATTTCTCAGCACTGAGGGTCGGGCTCAGAGTTATTTGTCTCACAGTGAAATTAGTAGTCGTGCCACCATCCATCATTGGCTGACCTGCTATTGATCGCCAGTGCACCTTCTCTTTTCAACTAAATTATATTACCAAAAAAAAGAATAGCAAATGTCTGCACACTCTTGAGTGGCCCACACTTTTCCCTGCCTCAGCAAAAGACTGAGACAGGAAAAAAGCAGACTTTTCTTGTGTTACATTACTGAGACATGTCAGGCAATTTTATTCAAAGAGGTTGGAGTTGTTGTTTTGTAGGTGACAAGAGTGGCACCGGATTAAACCACCATAGACTTTGAAGCGGGGGAATTTCAGCAAGCGCGGCTTGTTATACAACATTGACATCTCAGTGACAAATGCTGTATGCTGTTCCCTTGTCCTGAACAATACACAGGATGGAACATGCTGATATAGGCATCGACTTGTTAATGATTTAGAGGTGAGCTCTACATGCCCTCTTCACAAGAAAGATTTTGCACAACCCTCTGTATCTAAATATAAACTTTCAATTCCAACTATCAAAATGTGCTGCAGTGCATCAAAATCAGGTCAAGAGCAGATTTTTTTTTTTGTCTAGACTTTTTCCATTACACAGTCGATAACAAAGAGAGACACTGTGCTCACAATTAGCCGGTCATTGATCAATGATGCCCCACGACTCCCAGCACACAGTACACAGAGGTCACTTGTCACCACATATTCAATTGTGTACAATGGCATGACTACAATGGGATTTGCTGCTGTGAGTTAGATTATGAGCTTAGTGACTTGCAGTCGGTGCATGATACACATGCTGACATGATAGAGACAGAGCAATTGAGGTTGGTGTGTGTGGGAGAGAGCTACACACTGCTCAGAGCACAGAGAGGAGACATGCACAATGACATAGTAACAGCATTAATTACAATACAGTTGTGATTTATGTTAAAGAAATGGATTATGGGAACATATTGGTAATAGCTGTTTGGTTTAAAAACCTGCAAAGAGGCAGATTAGAGAAACTGAGATTACTGCCTGGGAAAAAGGAATGGAAGGGGTTAAATCCACACTGGGCATGACATGTAACCTCTGCATTGACTATTTGTGTGTGTGCACGAGTGTTGATGTGTGCAAAGTGACAGGATGTGATGGTAAGGTTAATGTTCTAAATCCTTCAGAAGCAGATCAACACCAAAGTGAAGAGCTGAGGTACACGGTCCTCCACCCGCAGTCCACTGTTTCACATCTGACCAACAGGCTTCACTCACATTTCCACATTTCCACATTTTCAAATCCCTAATCCCTAACCCCCAGAAGTGGGACACTTAAGCAGAATTCTCCACCATATAATCACAGTACAGCAAACTCTAATCCCACAGGCTCCATGTTCTTTCAAGTGTACCACACATGTTGTGTAAAGCTGATGTTTGTCGTACAGCACAACTCATAAACCCTGATGAAAAGATTCCTCCTCTGCCAGTTTTTTCTGTCTTTTCTTTTTTCTCCAGCCCTCTGACAGTCTGCTCTCAGAGAGACAAATGAACTCCCTCCCTATCCTCCCTCTCTATCCTTATCTCCATCTTTCATTCCTCCTCACCTTCCAAAACCCCATATCCCCGCGGATTCTTTCACACACATTAGATAGCCTCTCAGTCATCCAGCGTTGTGTCTTCTTCAAATGTCTTTGCGCACGGGACTTTGAACCGAGGATGCCCCAGGCACCCAGCAGAGACCTGAGAGGGCCTGCGGTCTGGCCTCCAATCTATCATATCTCGCCTGCAGCCATGGTGAGACACACTCCCTCCATCCAGCACACCAACACACATCACAAGTATTGACCCCCCTCAACAGGCCGTTGAAGCCTGCTCATCTCAGATTGCTCACAGATTGAGTTTATGTGAAAAGAGATAATATGACACCACTTCAAAACGTGGGGCTTGGCCACATGGCAAATCTGAGGCAGTATTTATCAATGCTGGAACTCCAACATGATGCTGCCCTAACTTCTAAGGCAAGTTTTTGAAGTTTGCAGAATCCAAGGTAGTGAGTGGAAATTTTGCAAGTTTGTTCTTCACACAACAGGAAACACATGTTTAGTTATGTATTAGATTAATTGCGTTTTTCCAGAACAAGGATTGAAAGGATTGGCTTTTTTAGGGTTTTTGTCATATGCTCAACACGAGAGAGTTTCTTCTTGCCACTGTTGCAAATGGTGGATTTATGATGGGTTGCTCTAAATAATATGACACAAAAGAAAGTGCTGTCTAACCCTGCAATTTCCTAGAGTTTTGTTGGGATTTGGTGCTTTATGAATAGAAATTAATTCAATGATTGATTCAAATTGAGCATTGCCGAATACAAAGTGTCCCCCCTCCCCCTCCCCCACCTGAATACCAGCACAATAAAAGATATCCATTATTTTGGCACAGTTGTTGTTGGTATCACAACAGGATAATTTGACTGACACCAGTTGAATTGTTGGGGGCTCTGCAGCATTGATAATAGATAAATGATTTTACTGGAAAACTTGTTTATACTATATTGTAGGCCTTACTGTAGTCCCATACGGATTCTGATATACATATAGGAATCAGTATTTTGATACAATGTACTGCTGTCACTGCTGTTGAAAACAAAATAACTGCATCATAACTGTGAACATAATTCAAAAGTGAATTAATTAAAGATGCATTATGCATCACCTGTTTTCTGGACATAATTTTGACCTTCCTTGCTGACATCTTCTTTTGGACCTGTAGTTGTTACTGAAGGTTTTTTTCTTTCTTTCCTTCGAAGCTCTTTCTTTCTTTTTTTGGTACATGCACTTGTACAAAGTTAAACTTGCTTCAATTTCTCATCAGAGAGTCAGCAATATAAATAGAAACATGTTACTTTGTCTTTGGATAAAAAAGGATGATACTCTTACCGGGGTACCTTAAATAATGCCCCTCACTTGAGACCATCAGTCAGCATGATTTGTTCTGAGTAATTACAGGCAGGGAAGTGACCACTGGACTTACTAGAGAAAGAAAAGTCACAACATACCTGAGGCAAAAAACTATGAAAATATAAACTAGGCCATTAGGTAATGTTGGGGAGAGTTATTGATCTTGCTTCAAATACATACTCTTAAATGTTAAAAACCAAATATAGCACAGCCAGGGAAAAAAAAGCCTTTTGGGAGTTGAATCATTTCTTTTCTAAACCTTGCTGTTGGCAAGAACCCATCTTCCTCTCAGCGATGCCATAATTGACCACTTTCCTTTCAACTGTATTAAAATCTCTTTTTTTCATGGCCTGAAAACATGTTTCTCTGAACAGGCACCATCCTTCCCTTTTTCCTTCCTTGAAAGTAGATGTCTTATAAATTAGTATCTCCACGTGTGATTTATTGAGCCTGGGGAGACTTCAGCTGAGGTGAAATGTAACAACTGGACAGTGATGGCCTTATTTATTTTAAAATGCATGAATAAAGAAGACAATGTTCTCTAGGTAAGAAAGCTCTTTCATGTCAAGTTGTATTCTCTGCAATCCAAGACATCAGACTTTTTCCATTCAAAGCCGATCCCTGATATTGTGAGATAAAAGTGTAATTTCCATGTTGCCAATGTATTTAGGTATAAAAGTGTCACCTTGACATTTTCTGCCCCAATCTATCACTTGTTAATTACCACAACGTACCAAATGTATGCCTGTGAAGGTTGGCCTGTCCTCATCACAGAATCCCACAACAGTGCACCACTCTACTGTTCATCCATTCTGGAGGTAGTTCTGGGTGTTTGAACATCAACTGCCCGTAAACCTTCCTGACAGGAGAATGAAGACATATTTCCCTCGTCTCTCCATGTATCCCTGGTGATTGTCTGGGAGGATGAGAACATCATCAATAACGTAACGTTAAAAAGCCGGTGGCTGTCGCAATGGCTACACAAACCTCCTACTGACACCTCCACGGGACGCAAGGAAATTAAATCGAATCAAAAGGAATCACTTTGCCCCTGATGTTGGTGCACTCTCACACACATCATTTTTATTTGAATATCTATGCAGTTCTAGTTCAACTCTGACTGCTTCTTTCTGACTGTTTGTTGTTAAAGAAAAAAACAGAAATAGGGAAATTCCCCCCAATTTCTGAATTGGTCAACACAAGAGGAGCATCCGGCCATCTTTTTCCTGCCTCCATATGTGGCCGAGCGTATGTTTACCTTTTGAAGGCATCCTCCAAGTCAATGCTGGCGAATTACGAAGAAAGAGAGAGGCAGCAATTGAGGCTCAAAACCATTAATTTCCCTGGAGAAAGTGTGCACTCTGCTTGGAGGGCCGGAGTGACCTTTTGCTGACAAGACTGGAGGGGTAGAGACAGGCACAGTGGACAAATGAGATATTAGAATACAGCAGCCAGAGAGAGGCTGGAGGAGAATACAGACGGATGGGGGTGGATATAACCATTGCAAGAAATCCTGGAAGAATTAAAATTAGCACTGTTGTATCTTGTCTGTGTTTTTACTATATCAAGTTCAAACATTTATTCATAATATGTTGATTTTTGATTGCATCAAAACTACCCATGCTGTGTTTTGGTTCATGTAGAAAGATGAACCCCTGAATAAACATTAGCCTGCGGGAAATTTGCCTTTGGAGCTTCTCTGACACTTGAAGAAATTGGTTGAGAACAAAGATATTTCTGTAAAGTATCTCTCAACACAAATCAAATCAAAATCCATAGCAAGTTTTTTCGTTTTTTTTGCACCCTCGCGCATATCATATGTCAATCAGCGAGCCACCGAGGGTGTGCTGACTGTTTTGTAGCTTTGAACTGTACAATTTAAAATAGCTGCAGATTGAGCAAGTGCTTGCATTTTCTTGTCACGCTAGATTTTTCCATTGCTGAGAACAAGATTTTTTCTGAAAACTCACTTAACAATCTATCCAGCACTACTGACGGCTTGTCACTCAGCATAATGGAGATGTAGTGCAGTTCCAGTTGTCAGCCTAAAAACTGAACTAATCAGCGTTAATGACACTGTAATTGCATGTATTTTTCAAATACTGCATTTAAGCTTTTCTATGAAAAAGGGAATTTATGTCCAGGTTTCCTGTCTGTAGGTGAGACACACACTAGCTGTCTAGTGCTCCCTGAGAGACTATGCTTTCCTTGCCACAGTCTTGTTCAACGTTGGTTGAAACTCTGGCTCTTTAGTCACCCTCACAGTATGTGGAGAGTGGGGCTTGTTTTTATATATGCACACGTTTGTAGAGATAAAACAGAAAGTACAGAAGAGACAAAAAGAACCCAAGTGGGTATACAAAGCTACTTACCTCAAAATAAATACAGATCGGGCTTAGTCTGATTATATGGCTCAATTTAGAATAATGATAAAAGTGAAGACGGTTGAGACATTTCGATGGTCAAGGTCACCCTGAACAGGCTTCAGGTTTGTTGGAAATCTTTTCAGTTTCTTCATGTGCAGCTGTCTTGTGAAATGTATGTGTATTGTTTGCTTTGAGACTGTACTCACCTTGCAGGGATGAAGCTGAGAAAAGTAATAAAAGAAAGAGTCAGGGAGGCATTGAGAAAGTTATAACTGACCTGTAAGTGTACTGGCTCTGGAGCCTGCTCTCAAAGCCTCCGAAGGACTGTTGAAAAAGTGTGATTACACTTTGACATTTGGACACGGAGTCCTATACCCTTGGACTCTGTGAAGGGAAATTCAGGTTTTTATTTGCCATCATTCCTGCTTGAAATAATAATAACATAACAGACGTTCAACTGGGACCATTAAGCACCACTGATATGCACGCTATTACCTTTTTATTTTACTGCAGGGTTTTTATGCACATTGCTGCTAACTGGGTGAAAGGTTTTACCACAAAAAAAGGGGAATTGTTTCTCAAATCCCATTTAACGCTATTTTAGATAACATGTCATTTAACCCCAAACCCTAAAACTGTGGACATTTTGTGTTTTGAGATTGAATGTGCTGCTTGGCGTCCTTTAAAAAGTTATTTTCTCTGCAGAGTAGGATCAGCCCAAATGCTTGGGTTGCTCTTACCCATCACTCACATGCTCCTCAACAGTAGCCGTTCCAGAGTTTGAAAGCTTTTCTCTTGATATTGTTGATTTTGGCTCTCACAACTAGAAACCATATCATACATTTTATATGAGCAGAAAGATCTGTCATTAATTCTGGTTTCTATCAACATAGTGTTTATTTTTTATTCATAGTCAAGTTTGTCATAAAAGGAAGACAAGTACCATCATTTCCTGTGAATATCAGTTGTTGGTCTGACATGAAGCTGTTTTCATGTGCATTCTCCCAGTTGGAATCCCATTTTTCCAGTTATTCTGACACCAAATGAAATCATGGTTATGTGGGTTTGACCTGAAATAAAGTGGTCAATCAAGACAGTGTAGAAGTGAGATAAACACAGAACAAACAATACAAAAAAGTGTGCAGATATTACAAAAAGACTATGAACTACACAAATATTACAGTCAACATGATGATACATGTGGCTACTTTGCGAAACTGGAGATACTTAAAACGTAAAAATAAAGTATGCTTGGAAGCAAATTTGAAAACCACCCTAGCCCAAAGAAGTGCAAAAGCCACAGAGACTATGATGTGAATTGGTGTTTTAAGGATTTGGGATGTTGATTATATATCAATTCAGTTATGATGGATTCACTTAGGTATTTAATACACCACATGCTAAAATGCAAGCTGAAGCACATCTCCCACCCTTTTTCACCTGCTGTATGTATAGTGCTAAAGTTTGAATTGGCATCCCGAGACATCAAATAACCTTTAAATGCTGATGGTGTTCTATAACCAATAAAGCCTCTATAGTCACTTAGCATTAGCAGTGTATAGGATGCTGATACTGTCCTTTTAAGACAACAAATCGGAGAACTGAAGAAGACTGATCAGACAAAGAACAAGCATCACAAGGCACCTTTCTCAAGCGCACATTAGAGAGTTTGGATGGACTGAAAACAAACCAGCCTTCAGCCAACCTGCATTAATTATAACTGTGAGGATGTGAAGATCAGTGCAGTAATCTCGTATTATACATCCCCTACCCACACAGAGACAAAATCAACAGCAAACCCAGCAGTGACTAATGACTAACACCCACTGGCTTGGTCTAAATTACATAGTAGCCACTTCAGTTCAGTGGATATGGTGCACTAATGCACATTGATGTGCTGTGCACTGAAAACATATATGACAAATATATGTGAGGGCACTAAGGCCACAGTGTCTTAGTTAGTATTAGTATACAAATCAATAAAAAAATTGGAAAATTAAGGGAAATGTATATTTTTGGTCAAACAGTCGTAGAAGCTAGCAGTTTTCTCATAATGTTTTATTTTTATCATAACATTGATCTGAGATTGAAACAGAGATTTTTGTTTTTGTTCACAGCAACGTGAATGTTTTTCCCCCGAAACAGTCGCTGAGAGCCTTTTATGGTTCATTGTCCAGTTCAAGGACGCTTCAGTATTAAACTGGAGGGAGCCACTGATCTAACCACTGAAACATAGTATCCAACATGATCGACACTACGCTACATTCACTTATTCCAGGGGCTTCCAACGTCTGAGAATGTGAGGCTCCCTGTAAGAACATCAAACCAGCAAATCTGTGCTATGTTGCTGTTTGCCCGGATTTAAGTAAATGACATGACATTTTTGACAATGAGTCACACTTTGAAAACCTCTGCTTAAGTTAACCACAAATATTACTTAATATTGACAATGTATGAATAACAGAGTAGTTCTGGACTGTCTTCATAATTTTTTCATGGTGATGTTAACACCGTGTTAGAACATCGACAATTGCGTGCTTGGACTGAAAGGTCTTTGTTTGATCCACAGTTTGGTCCACAGACCTGTAAACTACATCTGTGGTGAAATGAAAAATACATTATTGTGGCTTGCAATTAAACGTTTAGAAACCTTAACTCTACAAGCCACACTTGTTTTTAAAGTTTAGTCTTAATCATCACTTAAGATCACTAGAGCCAGGCCCACACCTGCTCCAGTGGAGCTCCACAGTGGCCAGCAGATGTGTTTACTATGGGTATCATACAGGTGGAAGTGTGTGTAATTGAGCCTGACAAAGAGGTAACTGCAAAATAGCACCTGGCTTCTAGCAAGGCTGCCCTTAATAAATAAGAGCTTAAAAGGTTTTTTTTCAAATAGCTTTTGAGTTTGTGTTAGTAAAATAACCACCATTCCAAAAATACCAATGGCAACATAGAGACACCCATTTGAGACCCTGAATTTATTGCATGATTCCTCTCCATTGACAGTCATCTGAAAAACATCCCCAAATCTGACATCCCCATACTCAAGACTTAACAATTTCTCTCTTTCCTGATCTCTGTTTTTTCATCATTTAGTTGATTTAGTGTTTTCTTGTTGTGAACCAACATTGCAAATTGTATAGTGAACAAACTGGAACTTTACTTTGAAACAATAAAACAAACCTAAATAATGTTTCTCAATCATTCCAAAAAGACTTTAGACTTTAGACTTTAATGTCCCCAAGGGAAATTCTTTTCCACAGCACCGTTAATGTCCCACCAAAGAACATTCATACACATACAAAACAACCTGTTATTATTTTTATGCTTCTAACAATGATATTATTTAACAGCTAACTCTTCAGAGCCTTAAACTGCCAATGAATGACCAGAAAATCACACCAGGGTATCCATTCAGATTCATAGAGGAATTTGATTGGATATTTCAGTTTTTCATCAGCATTAAAATATGTTCTATACTTCAAATCTATAGTGACCTATTCTTTTCATCGATTCTTGCATGTTACACTCTGTTTTCTCTTTCAGTTACAAATGGTTCTTTCAGAGAACGTGTTCTCCAACAGCCTCCCTGGTTAAGTTCTATGATTAAACACTCTCGCACATGTGTATACAGAAGCATGTAGTATGTATGAAATGCTTCCAAGAATTCAATAATATTACACCACCTGGGTTCAGGAAGGAGCCTTTAATTGGGTCTGAGTGTATTGACCATCCGCTGCGTTATGGGCGGTCAATACAGCGGGGGTAGCGGTCAAAGGCGAGAGAGCTGGACCTCCTGCCTACATCCTCTGCTTCATGTTTCTACCCTGAGGTCGTGGGTGTGTCTGTCTTTCATGAGCAAAATGTTCAGACAGGAGTTCAATTAGTTTCATTCCTTGTTGAGTAAGCCCACATGTGACACCCTGCATGTTAAGTTCTGTGAGCTTCAGCATTTACTACCAGCGCAACCTACAGCAAGGGGGAACAAACTATTCAGATATTCATGTTACTTTAAGTCCTGCTATAATGATAGATACATTCAACATAATAAATGTGTTGCACTAATGTATTCCTGCATCTTGTGCTGTAAGATTTCATCGTTTACTTCATTTAGGTAGAACTGTAATTTGTCAATAATATTAATGAGCAACATATTGTAATCCATCGTTGGTGTCTGGTTGAAGTTTTGTAACTTATTTTTTTATACATTTGCATTATTGAAGTTTAGATTAAGTTAAAATGTGCCAGTTAATGTGCACAAATCCTAACCAACAAGCTGTTGCATTATTCTGTCTGGATGTATAGCATTTAAAGGAATATAATACACAATTAATAATGTTTTCTGTTACAAGTTGTATGAAAAAATACAAGATAATATACTGATATCTGTGATTTTTCTCTTTTTTTTTTTTTTTTACATTCTTTGGTCTCTGATGTACAAATTGCATTAGTTGTAAAGCTAACACTGATGTTACAGGCCATACAAACTGGATGGACATTTTCCTTTAATGTATGTTTAAATAGAATATTTATAAAATACATTTTATTGGACGGTTCCTATTGGTTGTCATTCTGACACGTGTTTTAAATCAGTAAATAAGCTTTATTCGTATTTGCACCTTTCACAAATACATATCACTGAACAAGCACACAATATAACAAAATAAAATAGCAAAGAACAATTAAAAGTGCAATCATAGCAACAACAAAAACATGTGATACATAGAAAGCAAATCTAACTGAGAAATAAAGCAAATTAAATAAGACAACAGAAGCAGTAACTCAAGTGGAGCTATAATGTAAACAAGTTAACCAAATGCTTGTCTGAATAAAAATAGTCCTCGGTCGCTTCATTAAGGTATTACAAGCATTTGAGGGCCGCAAAGGGAAGGGGAGAGCATTCCAGAGACTGGGAGCAACTGCTTGATAAGCATGTTCACCTCGTGTTTTAAAGCAGGTTTGGGGAACAGCCAATCGATGTGGGTCAGAAAACCTCCGAGGTTGGTAGAGTAAGGGTGGAGGACAATGTACTGGTATGTTAGGGCTCTGAAAGTCAGCAAACGATTCTTAAATGGATGCAAAACTTACCTCTATTAAATACCACTGAATATTTATTCACAAATTTGCATTCATGAATTCAATTTCTTCCAAGTGAAACAGCAGAAGGTGTAAGAAATGGCAATTGCTAATGCTGTAGTTATTAAATGCTATCAAAGGAAAATGGTTGTCACATTTTCTGTGACACCCAACGTTAGGAAAATTCAAGCTGACAGTGGCATACCTGGGAAAAATCTATGCATTTGTTAACATGCTTCTTCCTTTGATGTCATGGAAATGTTGTTTACTAGCCTTAACAACTAGATGGAAATTCTCCTCATTGCATTCAAAGATGATGTGAGTTGCCATTTTGCATAGGATCAAACAGACACACACACACACACACACGCACACACACACACACACACACACACACACACACACACACACACACACACACACACACACACACACACACGACATGTCACGACATGACATAATTTGACCAGTCAACATGCTACTGAGTTTCATCTAAAGCATTTTAGTATTATGTCACTAACGGGCTCATCTCACTGTACACATCTTTGTTCTGCTGGTGTGAATCATGCCTGAAATAACCTGTTTCATTATCACAGTGTAATTGCAGTCAACAACATTGCAAGATTAATCAAAGTGTTTTTTTTTCCCCAAAGCAGAATTGCCTCTCTCTCACTTAAAGGAGCACATCCAATCATGACATCACAGGCACATCACAACAAATTAGACGGGGCAGTTTCCATCTAATGATGTTTATCACTTGATGTGTAGATGTAGGGCCTTAATCACATTTCCTTCACTCGGTGTGAAACTAAGTGTTTATCCTTGAGCTGGGCTAACACATTTGTGTCTGCTGATGCTGTAAGTGCATCATGACTGGAAAGTTATCTACAGAGGACGTTCAATTACATCCTGACAAGTAGGGCGGTGTCAAACTCCACGAAAATGCCTTTTCTGCTGTAAGCCAATTGAGGGCTTTTGACAAAAACACTTCTTTCATTATTCATCATAAAGCGTGTCAGCCTTGTCAAGTAGGGATGCTCTCACCCTGATCTAAGTGCTGTTAAACACAACAACACCGTGAATATGTGTCAGAAACACAGACACTGGCTCTGGGTGCAGTCACCAGCCCAGCCAAGGATTTAGTCATGTGAAGAAGGCCTGCCGAGCTAACGGTAATTAAACTCTGCATTTCCATTGATCTCCTTCATCTCTTCCTACAGTACATCTCTCCTGCCTTCCTCATTCCTATTCTCATCCTAAGGATGGCTCCTGAATAAATGATGCAGGTTTCCAAATGTGGGTGTGT
Organism: Labrus mixtus; assembly: GCF_963584025.1. Lineage (NCBI taxonomy): Eukaryota > Metazoa > Chordata > Actinopteri > Labriformes > Labridae > Labrus > Labrus mixtus. The sequence continues at coordinate 19,320,397 of NC_083616.1, forward strand.
TAATTGGCCTGTCTTTATGAGCCCAAAGGGTTCCTGCTGACCTTTTTCAGAGAGAATGCGTAGCCTGGGGCCAGGTGCCTGCAGAGAGACAAAGTGGGAGATGTTAGCCATGAGATTGTGTGAATGCAGCTTCCAAGAGCTAATCATGGCTCTTAAGCTTATCATGCCAGGTCTAATACCAACTTACCTGTGATCACTCTTTGTTCAGCCCATGACTGATTGGTGGCCATACTGTATTTGACCAGTCAAGTACAGCTGTTGGATAACTGACATATATTATGTTTCAAGCTGTGGCAGTGACATGTCACAGCTAGCCACCCTAACGCATACCAATCTTCATTGTCTTTAATATTCTAAATGGGACCATACTTTATTAAATGAACAGGTTAATTATCATCTAGTTTCTTAAAATTTACTGCTTTTTGCAATTACAGCAGGGGCCCTCTGCTGGCCACTACAGAGAATGCAGGTTATTGGCTTCACTTTTGAAACCAAGTTTAAAAAACTGCTCTGAGTGAGATGTATCCTTGGGTTAGGCTGCCTTGATTTGGCTAGAATTCTGTATAACAATTTCCATTTTGTCAAAAGAACACTAGTCAAGATGCTACAAGAAAATGCAAACAGAGCCACAAATATGCACACTAATGGTTCATCTTGGTGGGGTGTCTAGCTCTGAAGACGTCTAGCCCAAGACTCAAATCTGTGACTTCAGGACAACTGACGTATGTCACAGAGTGACATGTGAGCCATCAATCTCTTATACATTTATCAGGGATGTTTTGGACAAGAAAAGGTGGGAATATACATCTAGCTGACCCTTGAATTTATTGTCCATATATCATTGTTCCCTCCACTGAAGTGGCACAGTCCATGCATCTGCCTATATAAGGTCCCCTGGGGCCTGTTATGAGTAATGTAATGGATTTCAACCCATTGTTCATTAATTTTCTGAGCTACGTGTATAAGTGCCTTTTGTTCAGATGACTGAATGCCATGTTCTCCTTGAGAGATCATGCTGGCATGAATAGGGAGTCATTAGTTCACTTTAAGTGGATCATTCATTGTTTTAAATGCAAATGTTGGCAGCCACATGTCTTAATGGATGGATGCCTATGCCCAATGGGAAAGAGGTTTGCTCTGCATGTTGTGAAATGCAAACTAGATGTTACATTTGAGGAAAAAACAAAGTAGAGGACCCAAGTGCAGCAAAGAAAACTATTTATTTTAAACAAAAAGGTGAATGGCAAAACAAGGCTTACTTGAGAAATCTAGAGTCACTTATCTGTAACCTTTGGTCAACCAAAACTGATTTTGAATAGAAAAAATAGGGAATTTGATTTTTCTATTGCCAGGAGAATCCTCAGGCACAGACCACTTGTGGTTTTTCATCAATTTCATAGCCAAAGCAGGCAGATGCAGATGGGTCCTGCAAGGCTCAGGGCCACTCAGCTTCCTCTTCCTGCTCAGGGATAGTTTGAAGTTCTGTGAACATGAGTGAATTCCTTAAATCAAATGGTCCGCCTCATCTGTATTTTGTTCAAAACATATGAAATGAACAAGGAAGAGTTGAACTCTTTCTAGGAAGTGATGTGCATTTATATGTTCTGCTAAGAGGCTTTAGGGTTTTTTTGTCAAGCAGGGGAGACTTGAAAAAAAAGAAAATGTATATTTTGCCGTGAAAGACCGCAAGTTTACTGGCAATCTAAGAAATAAAGCACTTTTAGTGACCACAGTCACACATTCTATCTTGCCCATGTCTTATTGAATTTTAAAGCTAATAGTAAGAAAATGTTTGGACTTTGTGCAAAATGGATTGTACATTTTCACTGAACCTCAATCTCTCACAGGACACAGCATTATTCGGAAGGCTTTAATAACAGAACACATTCAAATTCAAACATGGACATGCCATCAGACTGTATCAATCTGGCTCTATCGCTATGTAATACATGTATGCCACACATTATTGATGCCTTGGTGTGATAGCATCTTTATATCAGGGGAGCAGGAAGATTTCATTATATGATTTCACATCACAAACTTGATATCTGTGGCCAGGGATTGCATTAAAATTTATATAATGGACTTTAACGTTGGAAAGATCACCTTTCGATAAAGTTCTGCGACATAACTTTGTTGGGTGTCATGCTACATTAACTGAAAATGAATAACTTTAGACAGTAATTGTCTTGAGGAATACAATGAATCTGTTTGTGCCAGGGAACAGAACTGCATCATTGCACTCCTTGTGGTGCTTTCCCCGAGACTAACACAATGAAAGAACAAAAAAAATAAATACACTAAGCTCATAATCCAATCTGATTCAGAACTACAATGAGATCTGCCTTCACTCAGCGCGTGAACAAAAGAAGACCTGAAATAGCCTTGAATCTGGAGGCAAATCCTGGACTTCCTTCCTAATGTGATCTGTCAAACTTAGGCAAATATTTCATTTTCCCCCTTTTTGTCTTTTACTGTGGAAAGTGTGGCATGGAATGAGGATAAAAAAACATTTCCTACACAGCCCACACAAGTTCCTTAATTGAAAGCAAGAAAAAAGATAAAGTCATGAGAGGTAACAGTTGCAGTGAGGTTGGCTGTGGAGATTACATTGAATGCAGTGAAGCAAATTACCTAATTCCATTTAGAGACGGTGTGTAATCGGCTTTATCTACCATGGAGATGGTATAAGACCCCTAAATAATCTGGAATGAGAAGGACTAAGGTAAAACAGGACTGAGAGAGTATTGCCTCAACTATATATGCTTGTCAGCTCACCTAGTAGACCTTTTACTCTGACCTGTATCGACCTGGAATCTAAGGGAAAGCAAAATTGGTTCCTTATTTCAAGACACCCTTGTTCTCACTTTTTTCTTTGTTTGGGGCAAGTAAGGACAAATTGCACTGGTGTCTGGGTATTACAGAGTAACACTTAGGCTTCATATGAGACAAGTGTTTGATCTCAAGAGTGGCTGAGTAGCTTGTTTTTTTTTTAATACAACACTCCTAAATTAGAACCAATAGGGCCTTGTCCTGTTTGAATAAATTATGTTGAAATTCAGAAAAGTACGAGTTACAAAGGGCTCAGAGAAATGCAGACAGAAAGATTTGTGAATTAGAGAATGTTATAGCTGTGAACAGAGTCCATACAAATGTTTGCTTTATTACTGCACAGCTACAAAAAGGGGTCCTAAAGAAGATTAGACCTACTGTATATTTGTATCTCTAGACCTAGATTTCTTGCTAGCTGCATAAAGAATAAACCGAATTTAGGACATTGATCATGCCACTGCTAGCCAGCTTTCTGATTTTTCACCATTTTCATGTGGTAGCTTCTAGGACGGCTATGTTCTTTTGGTTGACCGACTATTTTTCCTGATTAAACTATCTCTGAAACATGATGAACATTTTACCTGCTAAACAGCTTAGTATGGTTACTGTGACATATTAGCATGCTAACAGATGATTTAGCTAGGTATCAGTAGATCTTCAGGTGTGCCGATAGTCCATGCTACATACGAATTCTCCATTCTCAATGTTCTCCAGCATAGTGACCATACTGTTAAGCAGATAGTATCCTACATTTCTTATACCATGTTATTCTGATAGTAAATGGTGCTAAACATGTAAAATACAACAAGTCAAACTAAAACTTTGTTACTGTAAACTTAATTAATGGGCAGACAACACAATGTATTCAATAAAATCTCAACCTTATTTCTTTCTTGACAGTTTGTTTAAGGAGTTTCTCACCAAGGCCGACAATTGGTTTAATTTTCTTCCAGCACCTGTCGGCGACTCTTGCATTTATTTATGCATTGCATTGTGGGAGAATAGTGTCATTCAGCACACTCATTAACATTAACTCTCTAGAATATTGCAACGTTTAAGTATACTTCATTTTGTCATCTGTCCAGAGTTAACTTGTGCAGATTCAAAAATCTTCTGAGAATCAGTAGCATTCTGGGGCAGGCTGTTAGTCTTGTAATTACACACAAGATATCTCATATACCATGCTGTGAAAAATGCGCTCAAGGTAATAAACTGGGGGATGCTTCGTGGCCTCCGCCTAGAACCTTTGCGGAAAATCTAATAATTTTAGCCCTAAGGCAAGGTAAGAATAGCTAAATTATCAGTATGTTGTTCAACTGTCCAACACACTCTGGGAGCTGCTTGACTGTAACCCCTTTTTTGATCTCATGAAAAATGCCAACAGGTTTTTACCAGTTCCTTAAAACTTTGTGAACTTGTTTGAAATTCATTTCAGGAACAGAGATAATGGCTTACCAACTATACCCAGACACTGCAGATATCTTCCAACTGTGAATCACTCTCAGACTTGCTGCTGGAGATTTGATTTTCAAATTTAACTTGATTTAAATGAGCTGTTTTTTTTTGGTTTGAGTAAATGGATTTTAGAGTTTGGGATTAGAGGTTAGTTTGAGATCTGTGGATGGAACTGTTCTTGCAGCAATTTTGATGTTTGGCATGATTTTGTGGGTGGCAGGCAGACAGACAGACAGGCAGACTAAAGGATAAAATCATGATATATATTTAGGTAATGAGTTGTCAACAAATACAAACATTTTCTCAATGATCTTGAATCATGTGGCAATATGTTAAGTTGTTGTGATGTTTGAATTTGGTTGTTGGCATGATTCATAGAAATACTTCCTATTTTAGTTTGAAATTGTGCTGTGAAGTCAAGGCCGACATCCGCTATCTGTGCCCCCATCACCCAGCAGACAAAAACACCACATCAAATCCACATGAGACAGATGCACAAAGCCTGTGTTCATCCAAGCATCACTCTCTCCTTTCTGTCTCTCTATCTGTCCTTCCCTTTTTTCCTCCTCAGCTCTCACTTGAAAAGGACGAGAAAATCAAGGTCAGGCCACAGAACATGTGAAGTTGCAGGAGAATAAATTTCCACATACTTGTCCTTCCCGACCCACTGACAGTCTCGAGGAACGTAGCCTTGTCAAGCTGGGTAATATACGACTAGTGAAGACGTATGGCGTGTTTACATGGAGCTCTCCGTTACTGTCCACCTTCCCTTTCCTCTTCTGTTTCTCTTCTCTTCTCACACATGTTACTCACATCCGTATAGAAAGTGATGGCTTCTTAATTCACAAGTCAAAAAGTCCACACTGTCAATGTTTGAGCAGAGGGGAATCTAATTAAACTGGCAAATGGAAGGAGAAGAGAGAGTGTGAGCAAGAGAGTGGGTGGGGGGGAGGGGGGAGTGAGTGAATCAGCATAATTACAGCTTAATGCAAACAACTCCACATTGTCTTTATTCCAATGAGTTAATGAGGTTACAGAGTGGAAAAAACAATTCCATCACCGCGATTGTCTTCTACAGGCCACCAAGGAAAATGAGCTGTCACCCGATCTTAATGGCGACAGGGTTTTCACCCGGGTCGGAATTAATATCTGACTCCCCGGCCTAATGAGGAGGAGCTGGGAGAGCAGAGCGAACTCTTTGTCCTGCAAGTTAGAAGAAGAAGAGACAGAAGTGGCGAAAAAAGGAAATTATGAAAAAAATAAGAAATGGATGGCACAGAGAGTAATAGAACTTGTGAGTGAACGCACTGCCTTGATTGGATTTTGCTCCTCAAGGGCAACTTCAATACAAAGACCCCTCATCAGTGTTATGAACAGAAATGTAGCAATATACTTGTGTTTCACTATATAATGCAAAACTAGATACAAAAAAAGATTAATTGAGTTTTATTAGTAGTAATGAAGTTACATCTAACTTCCCCATTGGTGTCGTGGACATACTATCTTATTGTCAGGTATTACATGCTAAACCTGCATTTACAGGTAGTAAGGACCTTATGATACGATACATATCATGGTACATGGGTAATGTTATGATACGTATTGCGGTACTGACAAACACAACAAAGGTACACAGTAACCGTGCTCAGACTTCAAGAGGCTATCATACCCCCTGGATCAGATTGTCTATGCTGTCCAAACACCTGTATTTTTGGATATGTCAACACCTGTAACCTTTCTCAAGAAAGGTGAGAAATAATGTGAAGTCTAGGTGTTCAAAAGGTTCGCCATTACAGGAATTAAACAGAACTGAAGGGAGATTTTTAATCTATTCAATGTGTCAGTGTGAGGAACAGTAAAATCAGTAACCTAGAACACAGAGACAGCTTCCTGACAGTGAAGGAGAGTTCTATTTGATACTACAAAAAGTATAGAAAGTATTCAAGGTTAAATGGTGTATTTTATATGAACCCTAGACAGTCCAGATTCATTCATTTCTTGCAGTAGTGCCCTGTAGGTACAAAATATGTTTACTCTAAGTACCAATACCATTGAATTATTTTCCCACGTCATTACTGTGAACAAACAACTTCAATTCATTCATAATTTGATTTTGTATCCCCCGGTTACAGCCGCAACCTTCCCAGTCTTACGTTCTGAGTGAGTGACACGCCCCCTGCACACAGGATGAGGATTTTTCTGTGAAATTTATGGTCTTGTCTCGGTCAGGCCCTGCCTTGGTCTTGTCTCGGTCTGATGTCTAGGCCTTGTCTCAGTCTCGGATTACTCCGGCCTCGGGTAGGTCTTGGTTTTGGTTAGTGTGGTCTTGACTACAACAGTTAGACATATTGGCAAATTGTTGAAGTTCTAACTTTAACTTTATGTTGGGGTTCCTGGTGAATTGGAGTCCTCTTTCACAGAACAGAAAAACAAAGCATACTTTGTGGTATCAGCTTGATGCGTCTTGGTAATCTACTGGTTTTATGATTAGAGCATTTTAGAACATAGACAGTAGACTGTATTAGAATATGACTGTGTGATCCAGTAGAATACAGTATATCAAGCGCTCAAAAACACTGTTGACAAAGATCCAGAGGGATTTTAAAATGTTTGTTTGACCCATAAAGTGTGATGCTGAGCAGGTTATGTAGTGTCCTTGATTTTCTCTTCTTTTTTTCAACAAGTCTGCTTTACTAAATGATGTAATGAATCTGTTTGGGAGGAGACCCCTGCTGTGTAACGTGATTAAATACAGGGGATTTCATATTCACTACATCTGTGATTGGACAGTGTTTGTTGCATACGATAAGTCTTTCCGGAACTTAGTTTTACAAAGCTGTCTAACGGAAAATAAGACTTCACTAGGGACTCATATAACACTGGCATCCCTATGTTAGATAACAGTGTGTGTGTATGGCCATTTGCCTTTAAATCTCTTGGAGAGAAAAAAATGATATACAGATTTGATAAGTTATATGTTCATGTTAATGCAATTGGATGTCTGTTACTAAACTATTTCTTCATCAGATGGAAAATGCTGTATGCCAACATATTCTTACAATGTGGTCTGTTGCCTTTCTGGTCTGATCCATGTAGTACCATGCTATGCTATGTTTATTGTTGCCAATGGGGCAAAATCAACAATTTCTTTACAATGTGCAGTTACAAGACCAATACAATAGAATCTAAAACACTCGTATTCCAACTTTAGGTGTAAAGTATTGTCAGTATTTCTCTGTACTAGTGCTACCTATCGTATTCTCCAACACACACACTGTAAAACACACTGTAAAACACTGTCAGCAGGGATCCCCTCCCCAAGGATAATTTGCATTTGACACACACTTCCTCCCTTTTTTAAAATATTAAACAGTGACTTTTGATTTCTGTGCCTGTTACTGAATTCAAACTTTTTTTTGTATTCTTGTCACCCGTGCAAGCAAATTAGGGGTTGGACGTTGTAAAAAGAATGGTATTGCCTGGAGTGGAACATTTACCATTTCTCAGATGTGACCCGGCATTGAAGCAGAGAATGTGTTATGAAGTCAGATTCCTGCATCTCGTGTACACACCTGGAATATCTACTTAAGTCAAATAGTGAATAAATTAGAAAAAAATGACATTGCCAATTAAATGTTTGACTTGAACCTTTGACATAAACATGTCATGTTCTCTTTTTTAGTCTTTAATCTGCAACAAAGAAAAAGCTTTAGATTGAGCTTTCATTCACAAACTGTAATTAGCACTTGTCCTTTACTATAGCTCCTTTGGCAGCGGGACACCACTAACTTTCCCATTACCAAAGAAAGTCATTTATGCCCCCATTCTTCTTTTGATCAGTCTGACTTGTGATGAAAAGAATAGTGGAGCCTCGTCCAGGGGATGCGCTGCCTTTGAGACTCAACAGCTTGACTCATTTCATTACAGTCATGAATTAAAGATCCCCAATCTCCTTTTTTTTCAGTGGCATGGCAATGATCCACCTTTAGTTAATTTACAGCGGCCCATTGTGCAAGGCCTCCAGCCTTCGAGGCTCCCGTGACAATTTACCTGTGTCCTTTTCACTTACCGGCGCATATCATTGTGATATACTGTAATGGAATAGGCGAAGGACTCGGGAGTGAGTGGGCATGTTGCATAATGAGCAAAGGCAGGTATAGTAATCAGTTACGTTGAACCTTGCATGTCCTGGCACAAGGAGACTTCTTCACCTCTGAGCCAAAAGCTATTTTTTTAGCTGCATACAGCAGTAGTGGTTTACTGTCTGGGTTTGTTGTGTTGTGGCCTTGCTGCCATGCTGTGACTTAATTAAGATCCTTTTTATATGCAATCGTATAATTAATAAAGAAGTAGATTTAGCCAATGTGATGTTGTCCATCTGAATATTACATTTGCAATTTTGCTTTTTTGTCTGCAGAAGAAACTGTATAAACATACTGTTACACCACCATCCTGCTAACAGGTTGCCATGCTGGCAATTTTCAAGCAAAAGTAGTCACACTCTGAAGTATACCCTGCTTTTGGGTCAATATGACTTTGAATGGGACCATAATTTACAAAATGACTTTACATAATAATGGTAAATGGACTTGAGCTTGTATAGCGTCTTCCTAGTCTTCAGATCAAAGCGCTTTCACCTCGTATGTCACACCTACCCATTCACACACTGATGGCAGCGGATGCTATGTAAAGTGAACATCAGAAGTAACAAATCCCAATAATACACATTCATACGCCACCAACGTAGCAGTGGAAGCAACTTTGTGTTAAGTGTCTTGCCCATAATAATGTAAACTAGGGATTGATCCCATTACCTCATGAGCAAAATGTTAATCAGGTAACAGTTGGGATAAAAAAGTAGTCTCATTTTACCAGCTGGTTTCATAAGATCAGAAGTTTTGCAATCAGTGTAGTTGTCCCTACTGGCCAAAATAAGAATTAAGGTTTAGGGCACAACATATTGGCTTCATTTTTAAAACCAAGAGGCTAAATTAATTTCCTGTAATCTATTATTGAAGCCCATCCATAATAAATTCTTATTTTGATTCTTGATCTTTTTAAACAGTGATGTTCTGTGAGCGCAGAAAGATCTGCCCTCCAGCAGGCAAGTGTGATTTCCTTGAATTGGCTGGAATACTGCTTGTATACTGATGTTCTATTTTGTCAAAGGAAACTGAGTTTAGATGCTCCAAAAAATTCCAAATAGAAATGAAAATTCTCACTAATGGTTCATCCATAGACTGTAATGCATAATACATGGACATAGTGTCAGTGATGTCACACTTTGGTTTTTGAAGAGGTGTTTTGGAGACCACGATAGCGATCATCATAGTAGAAATGCTCTCTCAACCTAACTTTTGATCAATCTAGAAACAGGTAAAGAAAGCCTTAAGCCAAATGCTAAATGCTACAATGTGTCCACCTGTCAGGCAATTCATCCATGCCCTTCATCATGCCAATTTCTAAATAACTCTTAGGTTTTGTTGAACCCCCAACCGGCCGTTATACCCCAATACTTTCATATTGGCTTCACTTACCAAAAGGGTACGTCCACTTCTACATACAGTTTTAGCATACCACATACCATACTCACGTCACTGCCTTTTCAGAACCTTACTTAAACGTATCGTTAACAGCTACCAAAGACCACTGCAAATATGTAAACGTGTCCATAACAACCTTTATCTTTTACTTTATTTTTACACTAAATTATTTGACCCAATACAGAATCGTAGCCTTCAGGAAATCTATACTTGAGAATCAATGTCTAGGAAAAGCAGCCTCTGCTTCCTCCCTTCCTTATTAGACTGGTGATAACAGTTCATGATTATTATTTTTCTCTTGTGGAAAGCCTTACATCCAGCACAAGCAATGCCTCTTCCTCTGTTACAGTACACTCCTGGGAGCACAGACACACAGCATACAAATGCAGGACAGGATTATGCACACGCGTGTCTGCCCACACCCTTTGGTGCGTTCAGAAAAAGCAGAAGATACACAGACGAGTGTGAAAGGTGACAGCATTTCCTGTTCTCTCGGGGTGACCTGGTTCTCAGCGGGTTGCTGTGGTGGCGGCTTTGGACCAACTCTCCATCAGCCATCTGGCCCTGCCGGTATCTGCTGTGAGCAAATACCAGGCGAGTGGCTCACTGACATATTCTGGTGGTGTGATTCAATATTGGTGGTGGCTGTAAGCTTGGGATTAGCCTGCTGCACATACATCCATTTTACTCAGCTACACCACCCACCTGGCTGCGGTCTCACCTGCTCCCCATAGTAATCTCCTAGCTTTTTTCCTCTGTCAGTCTACAGACTATAGTGTAATTATTGGAAGCATTTGATCCTGAGCCAGTGTGCCTCAAAGTACACCAGGCTAGTATTTTCTGTAAACAGCTTTTTAAATAAAAGATTGAATTTGCAATTTGGAAATGTTCCCATATTTCATTATGAATGTAGAGCCAGCAGATGGAAGTATTTCAGATTCCCTTATAGGATATGTTCGATAAAAAAAAATATATTCCAAAACTTTTAAATACAGTCTGACTTCTTCCAGTCTCTCAGGGAATCATCTTCCATAGATTAGGCTTCTCTGTCTCTGTCCATGGTGCTGATCACGTTTTCATGTTCGCCGGTAGGGGGCGTCTGCTACCTAAAGATAATAGCGCCGCTGCTGTGCATCATTTCCCCCTGGTTTCAGCAAACCCAGCAGAGCTGCGTGCTGGTCTTCGGTCCCGTCACCATTGCTTAAGTGTGTGTATGCTGCTCAGTGCTCTAATCACTGTGAAAAACCATCCATTATCATATGAAGTACATGGCTACAGCATGTGAAATGCCTGATTCTCGGTGGGGACATGCGATGCTTGCAGGCACTCTGACTTTCAATTAGGAGATTGAATAGAAGAAGAAATCGGTGCCTTTTTTAAATAATAATAATAATATTTTATAGGATAGGATAATGCAGACTTGTTTACCAACTTTTGTAAAGTATTAGAACAATAAAAACAGAACATATTTATGGTAAAGTCCCTGCTCTCTGGTAAGTTCACTAATTTAAAGCGTTTGTCTGTCCGGTTAACAAAGCACATCTGAAATGTTTTTTTTTTATTATTCCCTGTTTGTTTTGAACACTCCGCCTCCGCCATCACGGCAGCCTCACTGTCCTGTCCCCTCGGGGAGGCGGAGCGGGTCCCACCAGCAGATCACAGCCTCTTCTGCTGTCTTTTGGGGGGGGGGGGATGTTTCGTATGCATGTGCGTGCCTGGTCGTGTCCGTTCCAAATAGATTCGCCTCACGTCACCTCGCTACCCACCCACTGGCACCCCACCACCCCCTGCACATAAAACATTCATTAGAGCGCAGCCCTGCGCTGCAAGAAATGTCCGTCTCAATAAGTCATTAAGCCTTAGACTGACTCTTAAAAAAGTCCAGCAGTTATGTAAAATAACCTACATTTCATTACTTGTGTGTATGCGCTGGATTCTATAAATATCTTTAGTCAAACCAGGCAGAAATACACGGAACCATATACATTTTTTCTTTTTTACTTTGCCTTGATTTAAGATAAGAATTCCACTTTTAAGAGGACTATTTTTTGCAGCGTGATATATTCCCATAAAACATTAATCTCTGAAGGCTCTCTCTCCCTCTTCCTCTCTCTGCTCGGCCAAACGCACCTCGCCGCCCCGCCCTCCCTCTCCACCTCCCCGCGGTAAACGCACACTGACGCTCACCAGTGCTGCCGCCTTCCGTGCGCATCCGCCACACTTTTCTCCGTCTACTTGGGAAATACACAGCGGGACAGGTGATCGGACTGGATATCAGCTGCTATTCCCAAAACATGGATCCAATACTGATTTTTCGCCTGTGTCGCTGATTCTTTCTCCACTTGTGCGTTCACACTTTGAGCTCTCTTCTGGAGCTGATTTTGCGCGTCCTATATTGGAGGTGTCGACTGGCGGTGTCGAGTCTACTGATCCCAGTTTGGATGTTTACTGCTGACTATTTTTGAATCCCTCATCGTCCAAATGACTGAGCTCGGGTGCAGCCGGAGACGTGGCTCCCCACTCGGGAAGACCTACGGCTAAAGTTTGCAGGGTGCTGGGCTTGCTTTAGGCTGTCTGTCTCCTGCCGTGCACTGGAATTGCAATTAGCCATACATTACAATAAACGGCGGATATCCTATCTGTCTTCGCACACGCTGGGATTCATTCCACTTGGATTTAATACAGGCTCTGGATCTCACCCCGTCCAAATCATGAAGACCGTTATTATTGATGGTAAGTACGCATTAGATAATAGGACATGTTTACAAAGTTTTCACATAAAGCAGGCAGGAGGAACCTGCTGGGTTACTGCGCAGTGACCAAATCCACATCGGGCAGCTCTGAAGAACAGACACAACCAAAGATAAATCACATGTCCTGATTGGAGTTTACTCTGCTTGCTCCTCTGGGTTTGGGTAAACTGGTATATGAGTGACAGTCTGCGCATTCTGCACAGGAACATATGTATTTCCATCGTGGATCTGGCAAGCAGCATCAATGTCAGTTATGGAT